>NW_007729370.1:12692-98612 GCF_000696425.1 Galeopterus variegatus | reverse complement strand
TATCATAGAGCAGATGCTTCTTCTGTCACTCTGAATGGGCTTTGTGGACAGACACCTCCTCTTCTTTTCTTTATCTCTGCTGGTGACTTTCCTTGTGTCAATGCACTCCAGTGGCTGGTGGACCATTTGCAGGACCACCTGTGTGGTGGTTGTGGCATCTAGCTGCTTTTGCAGCAGTCATGATTATTGTGGTGGCTGTGGTGGGCCACCCACATGAAGGTGCTGTTTTTGGCATGCTCCTTGGCACTGGCAGTGTGCCTGGTTGTGGTAGAGTAGTCCGGTCTCCTTTTCCATGCCCTGGGTACCCAGGTGGGCCCCAAAGCACTGGCATAGTATGCCTGGTTCTGGAAGTGGGGTCTGGTAGCGGTTCCAAGCCTCCAGTTCACAGGCAGGCCCCAAGGTGCTGGTGGTGTGCCTTGCCGGAACTAATTTTTTGTCCTTTGCTTATTTCAAAATGGGGGGACTTCCTGTGGGAACCAGTACTTGAGCTCTGTGGTTGTTTAAATTGCTGCTTTGTGGGCCGACCCCGTGGCTCACTCGGGTGAGTGCGGCGCTGGGAGCGCAGCGGTGCTGGTAGCGCTGAGGCTGCGGGTTCGTATCCTATATAGGGATGGCCGGTATGCTCACTGGCTGAGCGCGGTGTGGGCAACACCAAGCCAAGGGTTACGATCCCCTTACCAGTCACAAAAATAAATAAATAAATTGCTGCTTTGCTGCTGTTTCCCTAGGGAAGGCTTTTGTGCAGCTCAGGGTTTAATGGTTGACCTTATAGGCACTTCCAGCTCTCCAGAGACCCAATGCACCTGGGTTGTGTAGAAAACTCTGATCTGGGCCTGAGATTTTTCATCAAACTGCACTACATGCAATTCTGCATTCCCAACCAGTCTCCTCTGAGTGGTCCTGCACTGATTGGGGGGCAGATCAGCTGTCCTTGCTGTGTCCTGGTGTTCTCTCGGTGGGCCTGTCTCCCCTACCACCCATGCTCCAAACACTTCCCATGAGACGGGCCCTGTGCTGGTCCCTTGTGATGACTCACCAGCCTCTGAATGGCTCCCTTTTTTCAGTTGTTCTGGCTCCTCGCTCCTGTGTGGGTCCATGGGAACCCTATTAGTGGTCTTGCTCTCCCGGGGGCCACCAGGGCTCTCTTCTCCCCTGCCGCCTCCAAGTAACTCCATCTAAGGGCACAGCTGTGGCTTCTACTGGCTCCTGCTCCACGCACTTAGCAGCTCAAGCCTTAAAGCAGCCATGGCCTGAAATGCTCAGAGCAGTTTTTTCTTTCTGTCATCGTGGTTTCTCCCACCTTCATGAACTCCATAGGTCTCTCCTCTTCCCCTGAGCTCCAGCAGCCAAGAAGGACAAGGAAGAGTGGACATCACCCCATGCCAACAGACCCCACACTCCTCCTCCTTTCATTCCTCCTGCTCTCCTCTCTTTTTCTTTTCTTTTTCTTCCCCTCCCATTCCTTTTCCTTCTCCATTGACTAGGCCATTATTCTACAGACATCACTCACAGAAATTTCTTAGTGGTCTTGGGAATCCTCAGGTATAAATAGCCAGAGTGGGTGATGTTACATTGGCTGATGTTACATTTTTATAGTTGTAAACTGGATGATTTGTGTGAGAGAGATGCTGGGAACCATCTATTCCACCATCTTGACCAGAACCCTGTTTCACTGATTTAAAGACAGAGTGATATGGCAGAGAGCATACTGCAAATGGGTGCAGGTGAGAATTCTGTTCTGCTAAGCCCTGTCATCTTTCCACACCTTTCCACATCTTTCAATTGCTTCTCTGTCAAATGGGGTAGTTGAACCAAACCACTGATTTTCAAGTCATGTTCCTTTGAGCCCTATTAGAGTTTCCTAGAGATGACTCAGGTAGTCACCATGCCCAGTGAAGTGGGGAGAGGAGAGGGATACTGGCCCACCTGACTTTACTGAGAGCAGATCTACTTTTGTTGATATGTTTTGGGGTTCATGGTAGAAAGATATTTATAAGGGTCTGTGGCTAAATTTTTTTCAATTACCTGACTTGATTATTTCAAGTCAGGAAAGATCCCTTTCACTGGAACATTATATGATTTTGCAAATTCATAGATATTTAAGTGGAACAAGTGCCTTACTTGGCTGTGGTCCATCCCATCTAAGAACTGTGCTTCCCTTTACACTACCAGCCTGATGGAGTTTGGATGTGTTGTCCCCTCCAAAACTCATGTGGAAATTTGATCTCCAGTGTGGCAGTGTAGGAAACTGATTGAGTCATGTGGGCGGATCCCTCATGAATGGATTAGTGCTCTCCCTCGGGGAGGACAGGGAGTGAGTTCTTGCTCTATTAGTTCCCGCGAGACCTGATTGTTTAAAGGACCCTGGCACCGCCTCTTTCTCTCTCTTGCTTCCTCTCGCCATGTGATCTGCTTGTACCTGCCGGCTGCCTGCCACTTTTCGCCATGAGCGGAAGCAGCCTGAGGCCCACTCCAGATGCAACTGTCCCAGAATCTCAAGCCAAATAAACCTCTTTCCTTTATAAATTACCCAGTCTCAGGTATTTCTGTTATAGCAACACAAAACAGACTAAAACACAGCCTCTGGAGGCATCTCCCACTTTTTCAAAGATGTTGTTTGCATCTCACTGCATACCTCTTTTGCACTCCTAGGCTCAGTCATCTCAAATGTCTAACCTCCTCCCTTCCCTCCAACTTGCGTAACAACCTAATTGCTGTCCTGATTGTTGCGAAAGCCACCTGGGACAGCTTCCTCCACTTTGCTTGGATACACTCCTGGTTCTTTCAGCCCGTCCTTTCCATAGCATTCTTGCCTTGGCTTCTTACTATTCCTCTTTTGCCTGGCATAGCATTTGGCTTTGTCCTCCTGCCCCCCGCTCTGGCTATTTATACCTGAGGATTCCCAAGACCACTAAGAAATTTCTGTGAGTGATGTCTGTAGAATAATGGCCTAGTCAATGGAGAAGTAAAAGGAATGGGAGGGGAAGAAAGAAAAGAAAGAGAGGAGAGCAGGAGGAATGAAAGGAGGAGGGGGGTGGGGTCTGTTGGCATGGGGTGATGTCCACTCTTCCTTGTCCTTCTTGGCTGCTGGAGCTCAGGGGAAGAGGAGAGACCTATGGAGTTCATGAAGGTGGGAGAAACCACGATGACAGAAAGAAAAAACTGCTCTGAGCATTTCAGGCCATGGCTGCTTTAAGGCTTGAGCTGCTAAGTGCGTGGAGCAGGAGCCAGTAGAAGCCACAGCTGTGCCCTTAGATGGAGTTACTTGGAGGCGGCAGGGGAGAAGAGAGCCCTGGTGGCCCCCGGGAGAGCAAGACCACTAATAGGGTTCCCATGGACCCACACAGGAGCGAGGAGCCAGAACAACTGAAAAAAGGGAGCCATTCAGAGGCTGGTGAGTCATCACAAGGGACCAGCACAGGGCCCGTCTCATGGGAAGTGTTTGGAGCATGGGTGGTAGGGGAGACAGGCCCACCGAGAGAACACCAGGACACAGCAAGGACAGCTGATCTGCCCCCCAATCAGTGCAGGACCACTCAGAGCACCATGTTCCCTTGCAAATGAAATAGCACAGTCCCTGTGGCCTTACCGTGCCTGCCACAGCCTAATCAATGTTGACGGTGAGGGATGGCAAGCACTGGGGCAGTTGCTGCACTTGCTACACCATGTTCCCTTGCAAATGAAATAGCACAGTCCCTGTGGCCTTACCGTGCCTGGCACAGCCTAATCAATGTTGACGGTGAGGGATGGCAAGCACTGGGGCAGTTGCTGCACTTGCTTCCCTCTGCAGAGCACCCACAGGATGCACTCACTGCTGTGCTGGATGCGCTAGTCTCACACAGGCAAAGAAAGGAAATAACCACATCAAAGTCTATTCACGATAGGTCTATTTAGAAGGTTCAGCCGGGGTAACATATAAATTTTATTTCATTGCAAGAATATAATTAACTACTAAACAAATGAGCTTCAGTTGCTGCTTTTACAGAACGCGGCTCATCTTTTAAGAGTGTGGTTCTTAATCAGCTATGTGCATTAGAATCACCTAGGGGAATTCACAAAAAAAATATAGGCATGGGTCCCATCCCCCAGGGATTCTAATTCACGAGGCCTAGGAGATGTTCTGGCATGTTTATTTGGAAAACATCTAACCAAGCGATTCTAAAGCACAGCTACTGTTCCAAGTATTTCTGGCCTCTTTCCTCATGTTCAACAAAAACCAGTTTCAACTACAATTTTAAGACAATCCACAATTTTAACAGCACTCTCCATAGAACAGTGTGTGCTAGAAATTTCTTATCAACTTCTTCACTCACAGAAGAAAATATCTTTAGTTCATGTCCGTAACATGAATTATGAATTACGTTCCATCAGGATTGAGCTGCTAGCGACTCTTCAGCTGTGTTTTTCTACCATTTTAATGAGAATAGCAACAACACCTTTGTGGATAATCTTACAACTCACATCTTTCACCTGAAGCTGACTCTACACTGGGATGTTGAAAGATGATGGCATTACTGTTGCAATTTCTACTTTTCTCTTGGATGCTTTTTCTTCTTTTTTATTTTAGGATACTTGTCTACTTTCATGTGTAAGGGACCCAAGTTATTCAGAACTTTGATCTAGAGACAAGAGCTGAATAGGAAACAGAAAAAAATATAACTGAATTCTATTCTATTTAACTGAAGCATTCTTTTCAGTTTCATAAAATAGACGTTATAAAGAAAAAAGACATATGGTTCACCTACTGGTGGCTCCTAAGCCTCCAAAGTTCTCCCCATTATAATTGTCTGCTTTTCTGCCTTTAAAAATTGTTAATAATCCTGCCATCTGTACTAGTCTCTTCTGTACTGGCTCCAAGGAAACACTGGCTAAAGTGATCTAGCAAATAAAAAAGGGATTTGAAAAAGGGACTTTCTTTTCTCTGCACATTCAACACAAATTTCTCATCTCCTTTATTCTCAAGTGCACAGAAAACAATTAAGTCAGAGACTTGTGGGAGCCCCCGTCATTTTGGTTGAGTTAATATCTAAAGAGCTTAGTATAGTGCCTGCCATATAGTAAGAGCACGTGTCAGTGTTAGTTACTTTTATCATTGTTTATTATCTTCAGATAATGTTACTATCCTTGGGCTACAACTAATTTTTAGGACCTAAATATATGGAATTGCCCCTAGAAATGTGCTTTATTTATAGTAGGCACTCGAAAAATCCTTGTTGAATTGAAATGAAAGAAGTTAAGGATTGTGAATTCATAAATAGTATTGTTGAGTTTCAGAGATGCTTCATAGAAGAAATACCCTCTCTACAATAACAAAAGAAAGAACAGGTACTCTCAACAGAGCTGTTATGTGGGACTTCAAGAGCTGATAAGTCAGACTTTCAGGTTGCTCTATATTATGATTAATGCACTTAAATACATGATGCCATGAAATTTAAAGCCAAAGACTTTTACATGACCTACATACCTGCACTGCATAAGTAATAGGGCACTGTCATGACATGCCACTGAGTTAAGAGTAGACATGCTCTTTGGTGGAATATTTTTATTGTGTGTAGGAAATTCCTGGACATAGTATAGGTCACAGACACTCCTTCCAATGGACTCCAATCAGAAAGCTGTTCACGTCTCTATTCCAAAACTTTCTCTTTTGCAGGTTATCTGTTTCCATGACTTTTTCTCCTACTAGACTGGGAGTTTTTTGAGGGCCAGGTTCACATCATTTATCTTCATATCTCCAGTGTTAACCAGAACCTAGAACATAGCACTCAATAAATGTTAAATAAAGAGACCTCACAGTAATCTTCATCTTTTTAAGTTTGCATATTAAATTATAGGAGAAATGTCTCCATGTATATGGTAACATATTTTATAAACCAAAAATAAACATAATCTGATAATGAGAGAAAGTATTTGAAGTCTAGATAGTGTCAGAAAATTCTGACAGATGAATGAATGCTTTATCCATGTGCTAGTTACATTATTCATTTTTCTCTCTCTCTTCGTCTATCCCACCATTCATACACTTCCATCCCTTACTCATTCAAAGTACACTACCAACTCATATTTCAAAAACATGAAGGAAAATGTGTTGCTTTGAACTTATTAAAATAATTATACAGTGACAAAGATTACTCGTTCCTGCTTCTTAGTATAGAATTTTCGCTAACTCATAAGTATAGAATTTTATTTAAATTAGTAAACATATTTAAAAACCTTTACCAAAATTTAAACAAAAACCTAAATCAAATTCTTCTTCACCATATAAATAGGTATCATGGAAAAGAACACACTTTATTATATTTTTCTATCTATCTACCACAAGCTGATAGATTCTGAAGAAAAAATATATAGCATAACTTGTCTATAACATAACTTAATCTTCAGTGTTGTCTAACCTGAAAACGAATGCCTTACATAGATTTTCAGAAGACTGAGAATTCTTCAGTTTTGCAATAAAAACAAAGGGCCAGCCCGTGGCTCACTCGGGAGAGTGCGGTGCTGATAGCACCAAGGCCACGGGTTCGGATCCCATATAGGGATGGCCGGTTAGCTCACTGGCTGAGTGTGGTGCTGACAACACCAAGTCAAGGGTTAAGATCCCCTTACCGGTCATCTTTAAAAAAAAAAAAAAGAAAGAAAAACGAAAAACTTCTGTTCTATAGACACAAATAAGCCCTTAGGTTTTATGGTTATTGTGAGGCAAATAGTATATTCAAGATTAAGTCAAATAGTGCAACTCATATGGGGTATAAATGTGAATCTTTCACTAGAAAATGTTTTGGAATAAAACAATCCCACAAATTCACAACATGTACTGGAATAAGAAACTTGTAAAATTGTCATAATGTGCAATAGTTATTGTTAGAATGTTTCAGTTGTGCCCTATTAATAGTTCAGAATGGCCAAGCCATCTGTTTTAAATGTAATTTTGCCTAAGATATTGGTCTCTAATTTTTTTTTTATTAATTTGAACTAAATGTTCAGTAGAATTTTCTTAAATAAACTAGGGCCTGATTCAAATTTTTCACTATATCCACATTGTTTGGCCTTATAGATTGTACTCAAAAGTCAGCAAAGTACTGTCTACTGACAGATTTACCATGATAAAGAACATGACATGAGAAAACAGGCCATTATTTTAATGACTACAAACAAAATCAGAATTATTTAGGCTACCTGGGTATCTATTCCTCAAAAAAGAACAGGTTTAATATTTTTCATTACTGACCCTCTCCCATTTTTATTTTTTTCCAAATGGAAAACTGTTTCCTTCCTAGTGATAAGATCCATCTCTTTTTCTAGAATGGAAATTTTTCCTCCATTGAATTAGAAAGAAGCAATCATTTCTTTGCCATGCTGGCCACAGCCTTCTTAACTGCCTCCTACAGCTCATTGCAGAAGTAATGGGGAGTTGGATGTTGTTAGTGTATTCTGAGACTGCTGGACATTGATTCCTTCAAAGCTGACCACCAGAGGGGCCATGAGTTCTAGTTCTCAGCAGTCTTGGATGATGCTATTGGGAATGACAGCAAAATGCACGACTCCACCTAAAACAGTGGTGAGGATGGTTTCACTCTTAGGGTCAGCAATGAGCAACTTAAATATTTAGTATACCTGAGCTTCCATTAGGCTGGGTTTTGACCACTTAGGGAAATTATGTCACAGACAGCCATGTCTAGCTCAGCACCATTTACAAAACAAGTGATATTCCCACCTAGTTTTGTGTATTTTAGGCCATATCTGGTTCCTTCGTTTTCAATTTGTTGTCCATGCCAAATATGTTTTTCGTGGGTATTTTGCATTGTCCTCAAAGTTTATCTTGGCATGAAAACAGACAACTTGTCTTTCCAGAGTTTCACCAGAGGATCTCATTTCAAGCTAAGTAGCATCAATTTTCAGAAGAAATAATGGCTACTTAATTCATAGACCCGTAGAAGCCTAAATTTTCTCCCATTCACTAAACTCGAGTGTATTTTATGCCTTCAAAAGTGTAAATCTCCTCCATAAGAATAAATTCTGGTATGGAAGCTGACCCCTATTAACGTTAACACCCCTCTGAGCAGCTACCCATTAGTAAAAGTCATTGCAGGATTGGCTCATTAAAATTTCAAAGTAGGAACATCATACACAAAGTCAGTCGCAAAATATTCAAACTTTTACCCTGTTATCTGACATCAGTTTCTTGCTCTTTGATTCCTATAGGATTAGTCATGTTTTAGAGGGTCACGTTTAAACTCCCTTGGACTTGGCTGACAGAAGTGAGGGCCTGAGCACCAGGACTTTCAGAAGTTTGGGCCTGTATTGTCATGGAAGAATGACTTCTTAAATAAAAACCAGGGACAGAGTCTGACTGGGCAATTGAAATGAGAGGAGAAGGGGACTATAATAGTCTGTTTCTGTTGCTTTTAACAAAATACCTGGAACTGGGTAATTTATCAAGAAAATGAAATTTATTGCTTATAGTTTCTGAGGCTGGGAAGTCCAAAGTCCAGGGAACACATCTGGTGAACCCCTTGGTGATGGTGACAGTGACCCAGGGGTCTCACATGGAAGAAAATGGTGGAGCAGAGAAAGAAAGAGAGACTCTCATGTGCTATCCTTTTAAAGCCTTCAGAACCACACATCCCTGACCACCATTATTAATCCATTCACTATGGCATAGTCCTATAATCAAATCACCTCTTCAAGGCCCCACCTTTCAATTAACATGATAGGATTTCCCACACCCCTTGGTGATGGTGACAGTGACCCAGGGGTCTCACATGGAAGAAAATGGTGGAGCAGAGAAAGAAAGAGAGACTCTCATGTGCTATCCTTTTAAAGCCTTCAGAACCACACATCCCTGACCACCATTATTAATCCATTCACTATGGCATAGTCCTATAATCAAATCACCTCTTCAAGGCCCCACCTTTCAATTAACATGATAGGATTTCCCACTCTCAACACTTATAGTGGGAATTAAGCTTCTAATATATGAACTTTGGGGACACAATTCAATCAATCCATAGCAAGGACTTCATACAGATTTAATTCTATACTGGAAACGAACCTCAAAGCCCACATTGTGTGTGTCTTTATGCTTCTACTCAAATATGAATTCCTCAAGATCATAAGCAGTGTCTTATCCATCCTTGTATCTTCGATGTCTAGCATTTAAATGATTAAATGATTAATAAATGATTATTAAATGAGTTGCATTTTGGACCAGTCCCCGGGCCATTAGAAAACCCTTTCATGTTTTGAGAACCACTGCCACAGCAGCATGTCTAAGAGTTTTAGTTTATTTGGTTTAAACTATTCTCTAACATGATCATTAAACTCTCACGTAATCCCAGTCATAATTTTATCACTATAGACGTTAAGAGGCATGTCAAACTGCCACTTCAGTTTTGTACCCAGAGCTCGCCTAGGCCTATAAAATCCATTCTACTGGAAAGCAGAGTGGCCTTATATTAATTTCTAAACTTTATACAACAATTAAGCAAAATTAGACAAGGCTTAATACTTTTTAAGTCCAGAGGCTTCCTTTCTAGTTTTATAATGAAGAAAATATATCAAAGAACATACTCTCCTACTACCAACTCTTCAAGTCACAGTGCTTAAGACCAGAGCTAGATTAAAAATAAATAAATGGGCCATGACTTCCACTCCACCCACCAAATGATCTAGGCAGGAAATTGCTGCTTGCCAATTGCTCAATCTAATCTTGCTAAAGAAAGAAACCTCTGGGTGGGGAAAATTTTATTCAAATAAATTCCTAAGAATGATGTTCAGTAAGAGATCTCCTGAGCACGGAAGTATGTTTACCTGTCTGGAAAAGACTCAGAGTCTGTGTCATTTGTAATGGGCTGATGTGCAGTCTAAGTAGGTGACAGAGCCTAGCATCTCCTAGCTCTTCCCCTTCCTCTTCAGCTCTCCCACTGTAACTCTGAGCAGGTTTTAGAGAAACAACATCCTCCTGTGTGAATTCTTTACTCATTACTTGTAAATGTTATATCACATGATCTCAGTTTCTTCAGCTACCATCTCTGTTGATTGCATTGTAATCTGCTAAATAGGCTTTTTATCCAAAAGTAATGCAGAACCCAGAAGTAGTGAAATCTGTGGATTTGTGGCTGAAGGGAAATTAGGAAAGGCAAAAATGAACCAAATCCTGGTGAAGCAGTTCTAGAATTAGTAGAAAGACCAATTAGAAAAGAACTATGGGCTGAGGAAACAGAGTTGAGAATATACATACATTTATTCATTCATTTCACTAACTTTTTTAAAGAATCTATTACATATTGCTTATCTGCTAAGTTCTGTAATACAAAGATGAATGAGTCTCTGCCCCAGAGTTGCTCACCTTAAATAGTGGCAAGGTTGTCACTGATTGCTCTGGAATACATGCATACCAATATGCTTTGGAAAAGTTAGTTCTAAATGGTGCCAAAACTGCCTCACAGATAAAAAAAGGATTGGAGAGAAATGCTTAAGTCATTCAGACAGTAGGTAGATCCAAACAGTCAGATGACATACAACAGAGAATAACTATTGACAAAAAGGTGGTGAGAAGGTGAGGGATTGGGAGTGGTACAAGATCCTGGAACAGATGTTTGGAATGCAAGTGATCTGGGAATCCTGGTTGAGTCTGGCCACAGGAAAAATGCATTCCCTTGAGGTTAGAGAAAAAGTGTAATGTGATGTGGAGATTAAACTCTCTGGCCTTCCTCCATCACCTTCTGTTTATCACATGGGATTGCAAGTACCTATCTAGAGTGGTTTGGGATTAAGGCAGTTTTAGCTGAGGGAATCAAGTGAAAGGAATAAAAATCATTGGTTCAGCAACAAACCAGCAGGGACCATGACCACATAGTTTGGTCAGCCTAAGGCCAATATTAATATTTTTAATAAAGTTTTTTGGAAGGACGAGTCAACACCCTATAGATGTGATGAATAACACAAATATTTGACCTCTGTCCTTGGTGATTATTTATAGTTTAGGTGTTTATTGCCTGTTTTTCTCAACTAGACTATAATTTCCATGAGGTCAGGAACCTCGCCTTGTTTGTTTTTTTCCCTGCACATAGAACAGTGCTTGCACATAGAACAGTGCCTGCACATACCAGTTGCTCAGTAAATAGTTTTACATTGCTTAAGCTACAGTAACAGATTGTAATAAGTGTTGTGATAACAGTATGCACTGGTGCTATGGCAGCAGAGCATTAACTCTGCCTGGGGGTTTGGGATAAGGCTTCAGAGAGAAGGTGGCATTTGAGCTTGAAGAGTGAGTAGGACTTTGAATTCAGCGAAATGGAAAGAGAAGGGTATTCCCAAAAGGGTGGAACACCACGAATAAAGGCAAAGTGTTATGGAGAACACAGTATGTCTGGGGGATAACGAAAAGTTTATTTTTGAGCATTGATACTTTAAACAGTGGACAGTATGAATGGGAAGTAAATTTCCTTCCAAACAGGTATATGTTACTTTGTGCAATAGTTGTGAAACAAGGACTACAGGGGGATGCAAGTAAATTAAATTATTTTTAAAAGACTACGGAGTGAAATTCTTTTGTCACATAGATAGATCTACACCCTAACGAATCTCTCCCGAAAAGCTCTTCTTTCCAAGGAGGATACATATATAGCTTTGGTCTAGCTTTTTCCAAAAGGTTTATTCAACGAATTATGACGAAGCTAGAAAGTTGAAAGTAAATAGTGGCTAATGCTGTTAACAATGACAAAACATCAGAAAGATCAAGGCTTTAAGGTCATTTAATGTGAAGAGGGAACCATTTAAGGATAATCACTAACTCAACCTTTCATAAAAACAGAATAGTGGAGGTGGAACCTGCAGAGCTTTGATTCAGAGAACAGCTACTATGTGACAGGTGCTTTGTGTGCCCTAGCTGCTCTCTTGTCACGTCGCCGTGGGCTGCCCCAGGTAGTCCTTGCAACAGCCCAAGGAGGTGGGTATTGCCACCCTTCATTTTACAGGTGAGGAAACGGAGGTGCAGAATGGCTGGGTAACCTGAGAGTGGGAAGCGAGGGTGGGCTGCCCCAGGTAGTCCTTGCAACAGCCCAAGGAGGTGGGTATTGCCACCCTCCATTTTACAGGTGAGGAAACGGAGGTGCAGAATGGCTGGGTAACCTGAGAGTGGGAAGCGAGGCTAATGAAACTAAAATCAACGCTGACCTCGAAGCTCATCCTCTTTCCCGGACCCCACGCTGCCTCTAATACGAGAAGCTATTTGATTAGCTATGGAGAAAACGTTCTTCATCAAACGTGAAACACAATCCCGAAGAAAGGCACAGGTCTCCGCGTGTGTGTGTGTGCGTGTGCGAGTGTGCGTGTGTGTGTGTGCGCGCGTGTGTGCGAGTGTGCGTGTGCGTGTGTGTAGGAAGTGGGTTCTGGGGCCAATCCTTTTGCCCTGAGAGGTAATGATCACCAAGTAGCCCCAGACCACGGTGTCTATAATTAATCCCACTGTAATTAACCCGGGAGTTAAGGTATTGTTTCTGAAGCCCTGGTTGAAATGCAGATATGGACCTGGGAGGATTGACACCATCTCTCAATTACACCTAATTAAAGAGCTGGCTCTTTGAGAACTTGACCCGGCCGGTCCAGCAGTCTGAAAAGGCGGGGCTGCCTGGGCACCCCTGCGCGGGAGGTCTCCAGGCACAGGAAAGCAGGTGAGGGGTGGGTACCTGGATTGGGGGAGTCACTCGGTGCTCGGTGAGGATGGCAGTGGTTGGAGCTGAACTGAAAACAAACTTTGACTTCTGGAAAATTTTCCAGGGAGGGGGTGGGGAACACACCTTGCCCACAACTCTTCGGAAAGCCCATTGACAGGTCTCCCCAGGTTTACCATCTTCCTGTCGTGGGTGACTAGGAGGGGGTCGACCGGGCCGCAATTAAACTGGACCACTCCAGCCAGCTCCCGGCCCTCGGCCCACGGCAGCCGGGTCCGCAGATTTAACCCTTTCCGCCTAGACTCGGGCGCCGTGGGCCGCGCACCACACCCGCGCCCCCGGCTCCCGGACTGGGCATGCTCAGTCGCCGCCCGCGTGCTGCTCCCAGGGAAACCTCTGTAATCCCTCCCCGGCTGTTCTCGGTCGCCTCCTCGCCGCCCGGGGTGCATCCCGGCTTGCTCCGCTCCACGCGACCCAGATTCCTGCCCCGCCCCCGCCCCTCCCGCTCCGGGGCGCCTGGGGAAGGCGGAGATGGAGACTGCACTGTCGCGCGCAGGGAGCTGCTGAGCCTGAGGCCGCCGGAGTCCACGTGAGTAGCGACCCCAGAGGAGCCGGGGGGCAAGGGGCGAATGCCCTTGGAAAGGAGAGAGGTGGCGGCGAAGACGCCACGCATCGTGCGAGCTGAGCTGTGCCTGGGGCGCAGCAGACATGCTGAAGATTGGGGGCACCGAGGGGACACGAATGGAAGTGCCCACTAGCTCAGTACAGAGGCTGCGGGGTCATCCAGGACCGTAATCCTCTCCCCCATGCTGCCTCCCCCACCTCCAAATTAATACCCGCGGGACAGCAGGTCGTCTGAGAGGGCCGTTTGCTTGTCGGCCCGGGCGCAGGTCGCCTAGCGACTGAACGCGGAGGGCTCCGGGGGTATCCCAGGCAAAGGCCAAAATGGGAAGCGGGGACGAAGGGCGGCCTGGCTGGGGCGAGTGGCAGGGCCCGGTTCCGGGGTACCCTCTGCCTGCAGCCTTCGGCCCCGAGGGCGGTGCAAGGCAGCCGAATGGTGGGGCCACGGGGCTGGGGGTCTCCCTCGCTGTGAGCAGGGAGGAGCGGACTGAGGGGCTGGCGCGCTGCGCCTTCTGCAACTGCTGGGAAACTCCGCACTGATCAGAGCATCGCCTTTCCGGGGCAGGTGGAACTGAACAGGCCAGTGGGAAGCGAGAGCCGACAGAGCTGTTAAAAGCAGAACCGTGAAGTGTGATGGCAGGGTGTGCTGTTGTCGGTGCCTTTTATCCAAATGTGGGTACGGGCTGCTCCTGCTCATGGTGTTTCAGCCCAGCCTGTACGTGGCGAGTCCAGCAACACGCCTTATGAATATTTCAGGAACGACCTCGCGGGCTCGCTTGCTTCAGATCAAGTTTAATGAATATGTTTGTCAGACTTTCTGCTCAGCACAGGCAGGTGGAAGCCCCAACCAATGCCTTGAGCTTTTCAAATCTTATCCTTTACCCCACCAAGTAGGAAAAAGATGCTGCTAACCCCCAAGTGAGCTTTACATTGGTGCCATAAATTGCGTCTGTCTTTTGGAGAGACCAATTTTGGGCAGGCATCCAGGCATTGTTCTGCATCTCTGCAGTGTATGCGTTTTGTACCCGTAGCTTGACAACCATCCTTAACTGGTGCTGCCAATATGGTGGAAAGCAGGTAGTGTGCTTGTGTTGGGATAAACGTCTTAATTCATTATCATATTATGATAACACGTAGTTACAGCGGACTTAATCATCCTCTGCCTGGAAGTTTTTCTCTGAGGTCAGTCTAATCGAAATTTTGGCAAAGGCACACTCATATCCCTCTACGTTCGGAGGTATTTCTCTCTCCTTAATCTCTTCCATGGAAATAAGAAATGTACGTCTTCTTTGTAAAACATGACCGTCAGGAACACTGAAAGAAGGGCCTATGAATGTAGGGAGCTTTCAGGATTGGAACATGCTCTAGGGTATCTTTCCTTACGCTTTGGGTTGTAACTTCTATTGCAGCATCACCATGAATCAGTAAGCCAGCATACACAGCAGTCACTACTCTAAAATGGTACCCCTTTGCAGAATAAGCCTGCTTTTGCCCCCTTTAGTGAGACAGGTATGTAATCTTCTAAAGGACCTAAAAGGAATTCTTCTGTTGATGGAAATTTCAAGCCTTCAGGAGGCTAAAAGAGGCAACTCTTTTCTCTTGCCAGTCCATACGTAGTGAAGCTCAAGCGCTTCAATTTACAGATGTTTCACATTTAAGGAAAGCTCTTCCAACAAAGACCTACTGCAGTTACATCACAGGCTCCACCTCCGCCTGCCAGGCTGCTTCTCCCAGCCTGTTAGTGAGGACAGTACGTATCATCGCTGTGCTTGATTAATGAAGGGGGGGAAAAATGAAAGCTTTACTTATTTCCCATATTGTGTTTTGCTGATTTAATTTAAATATAAAATTTTCAAAAATTGTTAATTATTAATACATATAGCCAGGACTTAACTCAGGCATAGTAGTGACGCTATGAATATTAACTTCCCAAGAGGTTTTTGAAAGCTTTACTTATTTCCCATATTGTGTTTTGCTGATTTAATTTAAATATAAAATTTTCAAAAATTGTTAATTATTAATACATGTAGCCAGGACTTAACTCAGGCATAGTAGTGACGCTATGAATATTAACTTCCCAAGAGGTTTTGAGGAACATTACAGGAATCTTTGTGCTAAAATTATTGATAGATGGTGTTAGAAGAAAATTCTAGTAAATTAACAGAATAAGTGAAAGTGTTGTATAATAAGCAGCATTTCCTAAAGCATGTTACTGAGATGCTCAGAAAGAAACCCAGCTGCATTAACAGACATAAAATCTGGCTAATTAAGAAGTTTGTAGAGCTTGGATACAAACCTTCAGGTGCGTAAGGAAGCATTCACTGAGTCCTCTGAGAATTTTTAAGAGGTCACTGGTAGGATTGCCAGATTTAGCAAAAATAAAAATACAGGCCACCCAGTTAAATTTGAATTACAGATGAACAATTAATTATTGTTTTTAGTATAAATATGTCTCATACAATACTTGGGACATACTTAACCCTTAAAAATTATTTGTTGTTTATCTCAAATTCAGTTTTGACTGGGCAGCCCATATTTTTTCTGGCAACCCTAGTTGTTTCCTTTTTCCTTTTTGTTTCATTTCTTCTTTGGAGACCACTTATGGGTTGAAAAATTAAAGTAGAGCAGAAATCATATGCTGTTCTGCAGACAATCTGGGGCAAGTTTAGTTCTGTTTTAAACTGTTGAAAATAACTCATGCTTGAAAGTGAGTAGTTTAAGTTCAACATATATTTGTTGAGTACCTCTGCTTGCTAGGCTTCGTGGAAGGTGCCAAAGTTGCAAGAAAGGGAAGTAGAGCAGGGGAGGGATCTGCATCATAAGTTGTGGGACTTGCTATGCCAGAAGTCTGGTGAGGGGGTCCTTATGTCTAGTGTAGGAGACTGGGAGGGATACTGACTTCTGCTGGGCAGCTCTAGCCAGAAAGTGAGATGCCCAGCACTTGATGGCATTGGCCTTCAATAAGAGAGTGAAATCTTGTCATGGGAGAAAAGGAGGAAAGAAACCCATGGGTTTATAGATAGTGGAGTGGAGCAGGAAGTTGAAGGATTTTACCTGATGGCCTCAGATGACAGAGTGGCCTGTTGAAACTGAGGGACATGAGAAGGGGATTCGAAATGAAAGACTTTAAATAGTTGCCGATGGGAATAAAAGAGGGGGCTAAAAAGGGACAAGTTCAAGGATTAGCAAATGGTACTTGGGTCCATGCATCTCATTGTATTAAAAAGGCAGTTGATCTGCCCTTTGATTAATACCTAAATGCTCCTTCACTATTCTACTGCCATCCCATTTCCTCAGGTAAAAAGTGATCATCACACAATAATCGAATATATTATTTAAAAGTTTTATTGTTTTTATGTAAATGTAGATACTTAAATGTAATATTTAAGATGCTGATCAATATTCAGTTGCTTCTGGCACAAATTCCTGAAATAAGATAAGCAGATGATTTGGTTTTAGCAATCCTGTTGCTTCAAGTAGGAAAACATTAATTTTGATTATTTTCTGATTTGATCCAGCTATCATTAAGGAAACAGATTTTGATGATGGAAACAATGTACATTTTGCAGAAACAGCACTATGTGAAGATGACCATAAGCTTGTAGAACCAGAGAGTACCTACTCAGAATGTACCAAATGCAATTAATTAAAAAAAAAAATAGCACACCACATACATTTGTGTCTTTGAAGATCCAGCAGGTACTCTTACTATTGATGAGTATAGGAAGTTTCCAGGGAAGTTGAAGATCAAACCAATGCAGTTTATGTAGAGAACAGTTACTCATTTCTTGAATATTCCAATTTGCAAAACTCTAGCAACTGTAATAGAGTATATTCTAGATTGCATTTCTGTCAATAAATCTAATTATCTTAGGGGCCACTTTTCAGAATAGCCTCATATGTTTAATTGTCCATAGGTGTGGTTAAATTTCTACTTCATGTTTTACAATGAGTTCTTAAAATCATAAAAATTACCCTATGCTACAGTGAATAATGAAGTAGTTTATTAGGGTCTTTCTTATCAAATAATTATCCTTAGAATAGACCAGAATACAGTTCTGTGTCCTGCCTTATAGTTCTGATAGTATATGAGGAAAAAAATGATCAAGGACATACTGAATCTGGTAAAATGTCAAGGCAATTAGACCACAGGTTTTATTTTCAGCGAGGTTTCATGTGGACACAAATTATTGGAGACAGGCTTACTGCAGTGATCTCTAATGATGGTTCGTGTGGACTATCACCCAGAGAGAGCCTTAATTGAAATTGTGTGCTCGACTCTCATTCTAAGTCCTCAGTAAATGTCTGAATTTAAAGAGTCTGAAGACAGTGTTTCTTGCATCCCTGGAGCTTTTAACCTTTTGGCGGAGACAGGCTTACTGCAGTGATCTCTAATGATGGTTCGTGTGGACTATCACCCAGAGAGAGCCTTAACTGAAATTGTGTGCTCGACTCTCATTCTAAGTCCTCAGTAAATCTCTGAATTTAAAGAGTCTGAAGACAGTGTTTCTTGCATCCCTGGAGCTTTTAACCTTTTGGCTCATTTATGCTGACCATGAGCAAGTCATACTGTATAACAATTTCTCTGCTATGAAATGGAAGATATGCACATTTCAAAAAATATTGTTCCAATCCCAATCTCTATCTATAAAATAAGCTTTAAATGTTGCTGTGGTTCCAAGGGATGAATAACTTTATTCCAAATGGAATTAGACAATTTGTATAATGTCTGTGTACTCTGTATGATGATTAAAATGTCATCAAAATAATTCACAATTTGATTTTTTGCTTTTTTGGTGCAAAGCAAGATGATTGCAGTAAATGCCAAAGGAGAGCCCATTGAGACCCTTAAAAAATCAGTCTCAAGCAAGCTAATGTCTGCAAATTCAAGGTCTTTACATAGCTTTTAAACATAGTTTTCATTTTAATTATCAGAATTAGGACTTGGTTATTAGAATACTTAGTATAAGAGCTTATTTCAGTTGCTATAATTCTCCTTCCTATTTTCCCTTGTGCGAGTAGTTGGCAAAAAGCTGCCATATGTTTTGAAGGTTTCATTCATGATGAAGCTAATAATTTATTTATCCCACAGCTGTTTTTAGGTTTAACAGGCATCATCAATGACATCATAAACTCTGCTCCCTAAATCTTTTTTACTTCACCAGTTGGCATTATAATAAATATTTAAAATGTGTATCAATCTCTGGAATTAATTCACTATACAAGTACGTTTCTTCCTTTTTCCTTTAAAAGAAGAATAGGAACAGTGTGTCCTTCAGAATTTGGAAGCCATATTTTCTAAAGATTCTATCGTCTAGTAAAACACTTACATTTTAATTTCAATTTTTCTTTGGCCTTAGAATCCATTTAAATTAGCAAAAAACTTAAACAATTGCTTTCAGTTGAGAAGTTTAATTGTACATTCTCTTAAAATAGTAACCATTTATCAAAGCTGTTTTAATTAAAATGTATATTATGCACATCATTAGTCATAATTTTTAAAGCCTTTATTAAAATACATAACATGGACTTTTTTTTCTTTTTTGTGGTGGTTGGGAGTGTGAACCTTTGACCTTAGTGTTGTAAGACTGTGCTCTAAGCAACTGAGCTAATCGGCCAGTCCAGAATTTTGACTTTCATTTTCTGTGTCATGGATAATGTGTGCATAGCCCCATATGTGAACCCAATACATAAAAATCAAGACTTACAAAACAGATGGATTGGGTTATAGTTTTTGCTTCACTAAAGAGTTCTGTGCTGTACCAAAAATTTCCCCTACTATTCCTTTAAATTGTAGATAACCTAGAGTATTTATAATAGAACCAGATCCATCAAATTTTTACATACACACAATCCTTCAGGGACACTTCTGTCAACTAGGCTCTTGAGGAATCTTTGTGGGTGAGATGCAGAAATGAGGTCTGGGATGTGGTCTCATAGTTGGGTTGATCAGTTATATCCAAAGAACATTCATAGTGTTGTGGAACGGACTGGACAAAGAAGCAGTCAGTATTCAGAGGGTTGGAGAGTCAGGTATTTTATTAGTCCCGCAAACCCAGACAAGTTAATGCTTGGCATTCTGCACCCCAAGCTCAGGTCTTACAAAGCTTATATAGGCAGAACATTTACGAGGCTAGCATAGCAGTAAGTTTCATTTCCTGGAATTGATGTGGTCTAGGCAGATAAGCAAGCTTGGTTACAGAAGCCAAAAATGCAAGTACTGATTAGAGGCCAGACCAGTGTAACAAATAAATATTGTTTGAAAGACAAAAATATTATTTCAAGGACAAAGCAGGCTTATGAGAAAATTATTTTGGCATTTTTCCCAATACTAGGTGTGGAAGCCAACATAGAAGATGGTTCCTGATGGCCTGCTTTAGAGCTCTTTACTTGACCCTGACATTTCTACAATTTTGTCACTGACTCAGATATACTCGTACATCGATCATAATGCAAAGCTATAGTGAACTTGAATGACAATAAGGATTAAACTTGATATCTCATAGCCCAGATTAAGGACGGAAACTAAAATTATATTTAAAAAGGAGGGAAGTGAGGTTCTTTCAGGTTCTAAAGTCATTTGCCAAGGACATGGTACCAAAGTCCGAGTTTACTGACAGTTTAGGTTGTAAAAAATAGTTTTAGCTCACTTGAGTGTTAGCTAACAATACAGAAGAAATTAATGCTATAATTTGGTTGGATTCATAGATGAATAGAGTCCAGATCAAAGAAGGCCAGGAACAAAAAATATAACACACTGTACTGAAAGTGATGTATTTGGGGCCACCTGTCAGGGATGTATAAGAGGGAATTCCTTTATTGGGTAGCAAGCACATTGGCCCAGATGACCTCAAAAGCACCTCCTAAATCTGGTCATTCATTTTAAATTGAATTCCTAGGCACTTACACACGAATCTGCCAATGTCTAATTCAGCTTAGTAACATTATATATCAGATAACTATTGTACATCATTTCCTTGATTTATAATGAATATATAACCATATTCTTTTTCACTTAATAATTATTCCCTAGGTAATTAATCAATCATAACTTAAAATAAGTGCATCTATCACGACTACCACTAGGTTAAAGAGGCTATTTCCAGGTATTATTTTATTGCATAAGATCATATTTGAAATTCTTTGTTCAAAATGAGTAGCCATAAAATAGACACGTGTTCAAGTTCTGAAATAAAATTGCACAGTACACCTAATCAAATTATACAAAGATGAAAGGTGAATATGTGTTCCCTCTGAATACTTTATGTATTCTCTATCATTACTCTGCATTGTGTGTTGGCTTTTGAAGGTATTTGTTTAAAGTGTAGAATGCATTCTTGTCATTCCTTTTAAATACTGTCATTTGAACCCCTTCCCCTTGGTGGGGACTATATTAGTCAAGGTTCTCCAGAGAAACAGAATCCACAGGATATATATATGTAGGAAGAGATTTATTATGAGAAATTGGCTCACTCAGTTATGGAGGCTTAGAAGTCCCATGATCTGCCCTCTGCAAACTGGAGACCCAGGAAGGCTGGTGGGGTAATTCCAGTTCAAGGGCAGGAAAAGACCCAACTCAGCAGGCAAGCAAGAAGCAATAAGGGGCAAATTCCTTCTTCTGCCTTTTTGTTTTATTTAGGCCCTCGGTGGTTGGATGATGCCCATCCACATTGAAGAGGGCAATCTACTTTACTGGGTCCACTGATTCAAATGCTAATCTCATCCAGAAACACTCTCATAGACACACCAAAAAATAATGTTTAATTTGGGCACCCCTTGGCCCAGTCTAGTTGACACATACAGCTAACTATCAGCGGGACTCTCCTACACTATGAGGCAGAGCCCACTCCCCACTATAGGAGCTGAAAGTGCCAATTGCTTCCCTTCCCAGACATCCTTGCACCATAGCCTAAGCCCATGACCCAGACTCTGCCCCAGTGGCAGATGTTACAGTCGGCAATGCCCCTCAACCAGTGCTAGAGGGTCAGTGGGGCCAGATCCAGTCTGTGCCTAATGGTGGCAGTAGATGTGTCTTTACTGCTCTGGTTCTGTGTCATCACTTTAAATGTTATTTTTGGCTACATAGCCTCCAAACCCAGTTCTCTGGCCCTGGAGATTCTGTGGGTTACCTTCAGAACAAATTTTGTTCTGCTTAAATAGGCAGAGCTAGTTTCTGTTTCTTGCAGTAATAAACCCTGACTGGTACAGGATGCAAGTCCATGTTTTCATAGACATATTAGTCAACTATTGAGCACACAGCATTCTGAAAGGTACAAAAGGAAATGTTTATTTATTCTCTGAGTATTTATGGAGCAAGGGACCTTGCTTGGACAGAGAGAGAGAAGTAAAAAGCTAGTATTTTCAGCTTCTTCTGCCACTCCTGGTGGTGCTTGTGTGCTCATTTGGTGCAGACCTGGTACCTCTTTTGTGAAATGGCAGCTGAGGAGACCCCGGTGATCGCCATGACCGACAAAAAGCCCAAGGAAGGAGTTAAGACTGAGAACAACGATCATATTAATTTGAAGGTTTAAATTAAACCTTCAGGATGGTTCTGTGGTGCAGAACCACGGTTCTTCGGGATGGTTCTGTGGTTTAGTTTAAGATTGAGAGGTATACACCACTTAGTAAACTAATGAAAGTCTGTTGTGAATGACAGAGTTTGTCAATGAGGCAGATCAGATTCCGATTTGACGGGCAGCCAATCAATGAAACAGACACACCTGCACAGTTGGACATGGAGGACGAAGATACAGTTGAGGTGTTTCAGCAGCAGACAGGAGGTGTCTACTGGAAAGGGAACCTGCTACTTTACTCCAGAACTCTCTTCTTGCAGACCAAGAATACATTGTCAATTAGAAAACTGCAGTTTGGTTCCATCACATCCTGACTGCTACAGTACAGCTTTCTCTATTCTTTCATTTCCCCCTTCCCAGTTCCTTTATTGTTCATAAAGTAACTGGTGTATGTGCACAAGCATATTGCATTTTTTTTAACTAAATGGCCAATGGTATGTTTTGATTGACATCAAGTGGAGATGGTATTGGGGAAAGTACTGGTTCTGTGGAAATACCCCCTTTCTCCATTCGTGGCATGCCTATTCAGCTCTTATCTTTATATTCCAGTGAGTCATTTTGCTCTCACTGTTTTAACAACAACAACAACAAAAAAAAAAAACATAAAAATCCTTGCATACCTTGTTTGATTGGAAAATTTTAATGTTTTTTCATTTATCATTATAAAACCAAGGACAATTTTATAACTTCTTTGTATGCAGCTGTTACATGTAGGGCAATCTGTCTTTAAGCAGGGGTAAATTACTCTTAAAAAATGAATCCTAAATAGTTTTCCCTTTAAGTCAAGTGTCTTGTTGTTTAAATAAACTTCTTGTTTTTCTTAAAAAAAAAAAAAAAGCTAGTATTTTCAAACCAGTGCTATGGGGACAAGCAGGAGCAGGTAGGGAGATACCACCAGCAAACTTAAGGTGGAAGCAGATATAATTCTGTGGATCTACTGATTTTTAGTATGCAGACAATGGGTTGGGATGAGAAAGCATACTTTTTGGGAAAATACATATTGTGTTTCATCAATTCCAGGAGGCAAGTTTTTTCCTTCATTTTAACATTTATGAAATTGGGAAGTTGTTAGAGTGTATCATGTTTTAATTGCCACTTTTTTCTGTTCATCTCATCTACCATATTTCACTGAATCTAAAATGTCATTGATATACTCTATTACATTTTGTACTATAAGAAAAAAGCTCAGTAAGTAATTATTTTTTAAGTGACTATGCCTAACAGCATTCTGGGGGCTCTAGACTAAAGGTTTCAAAGAGACCCTAAGAGAACTAAGTCAGTCATGGAAATGATGTGGGTTAAATACCAAATTCCTTTTCATTGTTGTTTCATAGTCTCCCAAAGCTATTAAAGAGTAATAGATATACCTCTAACTTCTTTGTGTGTGTGTGTGTGTGTGTGTGTGTGTGACTGGTAAGGGGATCGTAACTCTTGGCTTGGCGTGGCCTGCACCGCGCTCAGCCAGTGAGCAAACCGGCCATCCCTATATAGGATCCGAACCCATGGCCTTGGTGTTCTCAGCACCGCACTCTCCCGAGTGAGCCACGGGCCGGCCCCAAGATTTAACTTTCATATCTAACCCCTCTCCCTTATACATGTACATTTCTCCTTCCTCAGTTCACCCAATATCACTATTTTTGATTAAATATTCAGTACTTATTTTGACAACGTAAATTTTATTTACAGCTTATTATATATTTTATTGGTACAATTTTTTCTTTCTCAAAGAATTAGTCATTGCACTGTTTTTATTTGCTTATGTTCTATTATGCATATCACAAATTTTTTCCCCAAGCCAACAGAACTGTAACTACTCTCTCCATATATGCATGCATGTCAAATAATCTGACAGTTCCAGTTTTTTCATGGAGACATCCTTTCTTAAGTCATCTTGCACTATGAACTTGTTGTTAAGAGACTTCCATTCACACGATTCTAAGAAATCCTTTGGCTTTAACTTTTTTTTTAATGGGATTTTCTGATTTCTGGGTTCAATGTCTTTCTCATTCTCTACCTTCATTTTCGTATAATGCTTCCTTCAGATGCTTCCAAAAAGGGTGTGCTTAGGCAATACATGGAAGGCCTTATATAGCTGAAATTATCTTCATTCTCCTCATACAGTTAATATTTTAGCTGGGTATAGAAATTTAGATTAGAAAGAATTTTTCTGAGTTTATCTTCTTGCTTCCATGTTCCTATTGACAAATTGAATGCTTTTGATTCTTTGTTATTTCTGTGTAATTTGTTTTTGTTTTTCCTCTGGAAGCTTTTATGTTGTGAAATTTCATCATGATGTACTTTGGTAAGGATCTTTGGTTATTCAAGGAGCTGGATACCTGTGGGTCCTTTTGATCTGGAGAATCATATTCTTGGAGAATTTCCAGTATTATTTCTTTGATAATTTCTTCACTGACATTTTCCCTTTTTTTCTCTCTGGAATTTGTTTTTTGGGTGTTGAACCTTTTTCTCACCATTTTTCTCCCATTTTTCATCTTTTTGTTAATTTCTTCTGGCAGATTCCCTCATCTCTGGGAGACTTCTTCAACTTTGTCTTCCATTTCTTACAGTTTTAAATTGCGAAGAACTTTTTCTTATTCTCTTAATGTTCCTTTATATTGATTCCTATTCCTATTTTCATGAGTATAATGTTTTTCTTATATCTATGAAAATTAACTATGAGGGTTTTTTTTTTTTTTTCCTTTTTGTCTTTTTTCGTGTCCGGCAACGGATCGCAACCCTCAGTGTTGCGCCCGTACCGGACCGGGACCGGCCACGGGATCGCAACCCTTGGTGTTGCTCCCGCCCCTCGCTCAGCCAGTGAGCAGCCGGTCTGTATGTGGGATCCGAACCCTCAGCGGGAGCGCCACCGCACTTCCCAAGCGGCGCACTATAGCAGTGCGCCACGGGGCCGGCCTAACTATGAGGTTTTGATAGTTTTCTTCTCTTTACATTATCTCTTTTTCTCCCAAACTCCTTTTTTTTCTTTCCTCTTTCTTTGCTCTGGGTCTCTATAATTCATATTAGAAGTTTCCCTTAATTGTCTAATAATACCTAGCTATCTCTTCATATTTAAGATTGAGGCACTAAATGCTTTCTATGCATGGATGGGCCTTGTTGACCATCTGCTTCACAGTAGTCCAATTGGAGGCTGATGCTTTACTGGAGGACAGCCACATGTATCTCAGTTTGGTTAGTTCCTGAGAAATAAATCCTCTAATATACTACCTGAGGAGTGGTATTCTGGCTGCCTCTGTTCTGGGCATTAAGTGGGAGAAGAAGGCTGGCAGGGATCCCACATCTACAATATAGATTTTCATATAACCTCCTTGTATTCAATATGGCAACTCAATCTCATTCTCGTGTCCATAAGTTCAGAGCCTCTCTAGCTCAACCTCTTTAAAAGTAAATCTTACCTCTTCTGATAGAATGGAGAGGGGTTGTGCCTAATTTTAAAGGACGGAGGAGGAGACATAGACTCTAACTGCCTTCTATGAAAACTTTAAATCACGCTTCCTGTTTTGGCTTCATCCTACACTCCCACTGTTAGAGGAACTGGGCACCTCTAACTTATGAAGATGGCTGAGATTCTGTACTCTAAATTGTGTTGCCTCTGTGTCGCTTCTCTCACTGCAAGTTTAGTCAATTAGGCTAAATCAATTACCACCCCCGTCCATTCCTTTCAGCTTCCACAATTCCACTGGTATCTCATGTGTTCTCCTGGTGCTCTTGATCTTGATGATTTGTACCTTTTTAATTTCTTTACTCTTACGTTGGTGGAATTTCATGTGTTTCATCTGTCATATACAAATGGAAATCCATGACACAAGTTTTAACAACTCACCCAAAAGGAATTAAAGACATAAAACAGTGTTAAATACATCAGCAGTAATGATCATGAGAAAGATGGAAAACATGGGATCACAGAAGCCAAAATAGACCTTTCAAGAAGCAGCTTCACATATATTAGAGGCCAAATAAGATAGGAAAGGAGAAGGGAGCTTGGAGTAGACCATGCTCTGCCTTAGACCAAGCATTTACTCAGTCACCCACCCTTTGTGTAGGTGAGGCGTGCTAATCACTCCTGGGATGTTTATGGTCAGAGCTGTCTTTGTGGTAAAAGGAAGTTGACTTGAGCCCTGTGTATATGTGAGAATGTGTACTTGTGTGAATGTGTATACATGTGTGTATATTGGAGGGACTGTGATAGGGAAAGGGAACCAGAGTTCAGAGACTGTGGAGTAAGGGGTTGAAAGGCTTTCTAGTGAGGCTCAGAAGGACACAAGTTTTCCATATGTGAACAGCCTATAACATATTCTGGAATGACTTAACCAGGCTTAACCTGAATAAAAATGTTTGAGTCAGGGAATAAGAATCCTATAATGTGATTTGCTGCAGGCCATTAGTACTCTTTGTCACCAACCAATGGATTCTCCTGCAGAAACACCATAGCCTGAAATTTGGAAGTAGATTTCAGTCTTACTACATTTCACTGATTCTAAGATGCTTTTTTTTAAAAAAAAAACATCACTGAAATTGAGATGGACCATAGTTTAATTAGCAACATTTTATTTTTCCTTAAGGGTACATGAAATAATGGTACGTTTTACCATTGATGGCACTGATGAAATACCATTGGAAAAAATAAAATAATATTCAATCAGCAAATATCTATCAGGCTGTGCATAATCATAACTCTGAAGTGAGTTAAAAACTACTTTTTGTTTGTTTTACAGCACGAGTTATTGCAGAAGCCCAATCTAAATGGTTTACTTCTCATAAGTGAATGCTATTTCCTCATCTGTGTGGTCAGGTTTAGCAGTTTCCTTAAGAGCAGGGTACCCAGCTTGCCTACAGGCCCCTGGAAATGCCCCAGTTTGCATGGATTTTCCTGTCAGATGTCTCTAGGTAAATGCCTTCACCATGTTCTTAGTATATGAAAGCAAAAATTTTGCCAAAACATCAGGTTATATTGGCAAACCTGTATCCATTTAATTTTTATGTAAACATAAGTTTACCATTCTTTTATTGTGGTTTTATTTAGAAATTTAAATTTTAAAACTGAAATTATAATTAAGAAAGTACAAGCATTTTTGTGAGAAAATGGATTAATATTTATATTTTGAAATTCCCTTATTCTTTTGTAGATGAGAGACAAATTTCATCAACACTGCTCCTCCTCCTTTGCTGCCTCCATGAAAACAGTGCATAAGATATAGGCAACCGCAGTGAAAGCCAGAAAATCACTATACCTTTGAAGCAGATCATAAATACATTTGCAGGCAGCCCTGAATTTTATGGCTGGCATAGACCTTCCTTGCTGTAAATCACAAAAATAAACTCTGGATAAGTGTATTTGTGTTTTATTCCTGAAGAAGGGAAAAAACACCTTCTTTGTTACCATTTTAGTGAGTGTCAGCAGAGTGTTGTTTAAACTAATCATCAGAGAAGGAGACAAGGAAAGTTCTGGAATGTGGCCTCAGGGAGATCATTATGCATGAGCATTATACCTCTGATATGCTGGATAACGTGTGAAATGTAAATGCATAATTTGAAAGATTTTTCATTTCTCTGAGATGGTAATTTTTCATATTGCTGCTTTCTCTCCTCATGTGTATACCTGTATAAGATTGAAAACTGCATTTTGTATATGTTTCAAATCTTCATAAATAGCATTAGGAAAAAATTTTTTCTTCTCTTTCCTTCTCTTCTCTTCCTTTCCTCACCCATTCCTTTCCTTCCTTCTCTTTATGTTTCATGTGGTAAAATCATATTGCATTATATCCTTTGAAGACTATGAGTCCCACTTCTGTCTGGCTCTTCCTTGCACAGACATAGTGCTTCTTAGTACTTGACAAAATATGAAACAAGATTCAAACTTAGCCATTACCTGAATTTGCCAATTCAGACCTATTCATTTGCCTAATCTGAATCTGATACTTGGCCCATTTGCATTAAGAAGAGTGACACCTTGTGTTGTTTGTGGGTCAAACCAGCCAGAGCCCAGCCCCTAACGTGGCAGGTGACTTACCAGCTACTCCTTATCCACAAACCACCTGTGCCCTTGGCCTTGAGTTCTCTCAGAGATATGCCTCCTACTGGGAGGTCAGGCTTGTTTAGGAGAACTTTCTCTAATTTCTTGAGAACCCCCACAGGCATGCATACGTACAGAGGATAATAAATAATGAGAGCTGTGAGCTGAATTAATCACATCTTAAGACTACATTGGCTTCAGGATCTGTTAGTTTTGGCATTTTTCAGAATAGTTGCCTTTCTAACTAAGAGTAAATTTCAAATGTATCACCACAAAAAATGCCAAGTGAGGTGGTGAATACGTTAATTAGCTCAATTTAATCACTCCGCATCATATACTTATATCAAAACATCACATTGTACTCCATAATAGTAATATAATTATGATTTGTCAGTTAAAAGTAGTGTGTAATGTAAATATAGAATAGTTGCCTTTCTCTTCCATTTTACCGTCTCTGCCTAGACGTAGCCATCGGTGAAGAAGGCGTGGAAAAAGAGAAGCCTGTGTCTCCTTCTGCTAGATTCCCAAATCTCTACCTGACTGATTGAGGCTGTCACCACTATAATTTCACCAGACTCTAGAAGGGCACAGTACCTACTGTTAGACCATTCAAGAGGGAAACTGAGTGCAGTATTTGCATGTATTGAAACAACACACTGTACCCTGCAAAAAGAAAGAAAATTTTAAAAAGAGCAAACAACATCAACAAAAAAAGAGGAAAACTGAAATTTTCACATAGGTTAAAGAGAATTCACTTGGATTTCTTTCCATTGGGAAACTAGCTCAATTACATTTAGAAAGATTTAAGGTGTCATAGTATAATAAAAACATAGGATAAATTGTATGGAACCAAACTAGCCACAGGCTTTCTTCTGATACCCACCACAGCTTTGGATCAATCTTATTTTCAGGAGAGAAAGCTATCAAAATTAATACTCATGGATCTTATAGTTGAACATGTCATTATTTTCTTTCTCCTTATCACCTGAAATGAGAATAGCCCAAGCTGACGAAATTAATCAGTGGCAAATAATTTAGATATTGCTGATCTTGAATTTATCATCTGCAGAATTAACTTGTGTGTGTGCTCCCTTCCCTGACAACACAATTGTTAAATGGAATGTTTTTTTATTTTGTTTGTCATTACTGCTAAAAAAAACTAATTAATTAAATAATTTTTAAAAATAAAAACCTTTGCCCAAATTTCTTTTAAATCTAGGTTCAGAGGGGAGGAGTGAAACATGTTTACATCTTCTAGTTATTCCTAATTACAGTAAATTGTATTTTGAGGGTAATCCTTTTGATTAATTTTTTTCTCCTACTGGTGTGATAAAAATGAAAAAAATAAAATAACAACAAGAAGTAAGTAGGGAAATCTAAAGGAGGGTGAACCTTGCTTTCTAATGAATCCCTGACAACACAATTGTTAAATGGAATGTTTTTTTATTTTGTTTGTCATTACTGCTAAAAAAAATTAATTAATTAAATAATTTTAAAAAATAAAAACCTTTGCCCAAATTTCTTTTAAATCTAGGTTCAGAGGGGAGGAGTGAAACATGTTTATATCTTCTAGTTATTCCTAATTACAGTAAATTGTATTTTGAGGGTAATCCTTTTGATTAATTTTTTTCTCCTACTGGTGTGATAAAAATGAAAAAAAAAAATAACAACAAGAAGTAAGTAGGGAAATCTAAAGGAGGGTGAACCTTGCTTTCTAATGAATTCACAAAAAACCATTCAAGTTAGTATATATATCCTAGGTAATTCAGAAATTTTATCAGCCACTAGTCATATTTTATGTATAGTAGAACAAAGTAAATATATTTTCACCTATAAAGGAAAATGTGTAATGTATTATGAAGACTAAAACATATACACGTATACTGAAAGAAAACTGAGGGAAGATACTGGTTTGAAGACCCTGTCACACTGACTGATGACTCTCAGAGTAGCTTGGGGAGACCAAAATCACCACATAAATAATAATGTGGACCAGGAGCTTGCATTTCATTGGATTTTCTAAACCCAAGGTAGCACTGGATTTACATTTTAGGAGGGGAGGGTATTTTTATTATTAGTTATGTCAGAATTACAATGCCAACAATTCATATCTCCTTGGAAATGTAACCTCAATGAAGAGTAATATAAAAGTCATATTTTGGGGGTGTGTTGCATAATTTCTTTTCATAAAATTTTTTTGTTTGGAAACTTCCAGATCTGTAGTACATTTGCTTTGGGAAAGGGAAGAGGTTAGTTTCAGTGGCAGAGTAACCCTTACTGTGCAAGAGTTCTCCAGGTAGCTCCCAAAGGAACACTATTTGCAGGTGTACACCCAGGCTTTGATGACCCCAGCTCTACAGTTGAGTTTGAATTGAATATTCTATGCATTCTCTTCACTCTTATGTCAGTCCCGAATTTTACCTCATTGGTTTCCAGAGGCTGCAGCAGAGAGCAATTAATAGCACTGCCTCAGGAGCCAGGATGCAAGGGTTTGTTTGAATATCTACCACATACTAGCTGTGTGACCTTGGAAGATTCCTTACCCTGTCTCAATTTCCCCAGCTGCAAAATGTAGATTATAATTATTATTCACTTCGTAAGATAACTGTTAAGATTAAGTGAGTTAATATAAGCCCATAGAATATGCTTGACACATGGTAAGCACTTTGTGAGTATTACCTGTTATCATTACTAGTTTCATAAAACCTTAAGCTGAGACAATTTTTTAAATTAAATGTTATTTTTAAGTTTATTCTATATAACTTTTCTCTAAAAACTGGGATAATCCCAAATTAGGCAGATTATAAAAATGAAATAGTATTTACTTTGTGGATTGTCTTTTATTTGAGTATAAACATTATGAGTCCGCAGTTACAGGGTATACAATCAGTTAGAATTTGAAGAGGCTACATAGAAAGTGGCTTTTTCATCTCATGTAGGGATTAAGATTTTAAAGAAAGGAGTTCTGCTTCCTCTAGGTGAGTCTCTAATTTATTCCCTGGGGTGCTCAATAGATACATCAGCTTCTAAGAGCTAGGGTTACCAAGCGGTACTTTACAAAGGGCCTCAGGGGGCTTCTTGCTCAAATGAGGCAGGACAAATTACATGATGCCAGAAGAGAGGATGAATTTTCAGAAGTAGCTGACCACTCATTGCTGCCCCTTTCCTCCCAGCTGGGTGGCGTGCGGGGAGACAAGAGGCAGATAACCCCACAGCATGGCACTGAAGTGTCAGTGGTCTTTGGGGGTGTTTGATCCAGCAAGTACAATCATTTGATCCTTCCCTTTAGATGAGTTCACACACGGAGAGAAATTACTACAGTGAAGGTGAAAGTGTTAGGAAACCCAGGATTACAATCATATTCTGTATTTTGGTTAAAAAAAGATCTACAGATTGTTTTCCTCCAGTGAGAGATTTACAGTTTGTTTTATTAATGCTGTTATTCAATAATGCTGTTAAAGAAGTGTATTTTTCTAAAAGGGTGCAAAGTTCATTTACACAAATATATATTGAGCACTCCATGTGCCAGGCATGATACCAGTCCGTGGACATCCTAGCGGAGCAGATAGCCCAGAGGGGAAAGAGACCTCAAACAGATCATTTTGGAATAATATTAGAGATTTAAAATACAGCAGGTGATTCTGATGTCACCTCTAGAGAGGATGTCATTGGGAAGGGATGGCACACAGCAGTTTTCATGTTCTCTTTGATTCCTGTGAGACAGGTGGCATTAAAGTTCATGTCTAATCAAAAAAGGGTGAACTTTTCTATATGTAAATAATACACCAAGAAATCTGAATTAAACAGAAAAAGTTAATATCTGTATTTTTCAATTAGTGCAATGGATATAAACCAGGCGAGTAACCTACATTTAACCAAGTTCAAGCCAATAGGCTGGTATACATTATAGAACATGTGAGAAATCTGTCATGGCCACGTTTTGGTTAGAGCATTGTGCAGATGAGAAGCAAACTTAAATTCCCCCATCCTTAGGCCCTGCCCAGCCACTCAAGAAATGTTGATTTGGCTACACAGAAGGCCTAGTACAAAAAAGGAGCAGAACTCAACACCACTCGTGGAAAAACAACGCAAAGGGCATTTCTTAACAATAGTGGCTAGAGTATCAAGCGTTGCACACCCACTATGATTTGTTATAATGCAGGTTGTCTAATAACAGGAAATAGGACATTAACAAGTGTGCCTCCTTTAAAACAAAGCTAGACCTAAAAAAAATAAAGTAAGCAGTAGTTTTTTAATTTTCTATATAAAACATTTAACAAAGTGATCTAATGAATACCCAGTGAGCAACGATTTAAATGGCATTTGCACAGGCTTTCTTCTACCACCTAAAGCCATTTTTGGTGTTTCCTCTTTGGGGGACAGATAATTAGATCTAACTGTATCTTTGTTTCCTGTTTGGGGAACAAGATAATTAGAACTAACCACTATTTTCCTCCTCTTCACTTTTCCCATTCAATCAGTAAGTCCAATTGATATTTTTCACGTCTGTTTACCTCTCTCCCTCACCACTGTTGTTGTTCCAGTCCAGGTCACATCAACTTGCCAGAATTTATGTCTTCTAAGTGAATCTTCATGTAACAAAATGATCTTTTACTTTAGAGGAGGATATAATAAGAATTACAAAATGATAATACTGAGTGCTACTCACTGAATGCATATTATATACCTGTAACTATGCTAAGCACCTTACATGCTTTGGTTCATTTAATCCTAAGAACAACCCTACGAGGTAGGTATAATTAATTGCTCTCCCTACTTTACCTAAAGTTACCCCTTGGCTGGTGGTAGATCCCAGATATAAACTGTCTCCAAAACCTGTGCTCTTAACCACCTTGCACACTCCCTGCCTTATTTGCCAAATTTCCCCTTCAATAGTTCATGGAAAGATTCATATCATCTTTGAATTCTATTTTTCCATGAACTTTTTAAAGTACCCTCATATTAAACTGCGTTGCATTACTCAGCACAATGCCGGGCACATAAAGCATTCAAGAAGTTTTTTCAATGGATAAATTGAGAAACCACTATGTAGAGAGCAAGAAAGAAAAGTAATGTTTATTTCACTTTTCCTATATCATTATGAAGTGAGATTTTTTTAGGTAAACCAATTTTCTAGCTAACTGAAATTAAACCATTTAAGGGTAAAGTTTTTGGTTTTTTAAAATTCCAATAAAATATTTCCAACATGTAACCCGTTCTTTACTACCTTAGTAGTATGAGAATTCTAATTTAATCTTATCCTACTGACAAAGAACTATTGTTAAGAACAACAAGTGTTGTTTTTGCTGCTTATTTAGTAATTCCTTTGGGGCTATGGTTTTAATTACCATCTATATGCTGAGGAAGCCCAAATCTTTCCAATTTGGATTGTTCTGCAGACCTGCAGATCCATGTATCTGCACTCCATCTTTTGGCTCTGAAAACTCAAAAGCATCCCAAAGACCTCTTATACACACAAACCCGTATATCAGCTTCTTCAAAATTCTGTATCTTAATAACTCCACTGTCTGTCCAGTTGCCAGCCATAAACATGGGTGTAATGTCTGTCTCTTTTTCCTTCACCAATTCCTTAATCAATCACTTAACAAAAGTCCTGTCATTTCTGCCTTCTAAATATCTCTCAAATGTTTCACACGTCTGTCTCTGCCCATTGCCTTATCCTGCCGTTATTGTCTTTGCCTGGATTATTGTAACAAGCTTTGAAATGGTGTCCTTACCTATAATTTCAACAGAATACAATTTATTCTTCATACTACATTCAGCATATGTTTAAAACTAGCAATCTGATTGTGCCACATCTCAGTCTGAAAACTTTGAATAGTTCTCTGCTCATGGGATAAGGTTCAAACTTCTTTAACATTGCTTCCAAAGCCTTCCTTGATCTGACCTTTGTGTTTCCATATTTTGCCATCCCTGTTTTTACCTGTCCCTCTCCCTTAGCCCTGCACTAAGTCACACTGACATTTCCCCCATACACACTGTGCATTCTTTTGCTTCTAGGGCTCTGCGTGTGCTATCTGGGAAGCCCCTGATGTCTAGGATAGGCATCACTGCTACTCACTCTCACAGCACCGACTTACACTTGCAATACTGAGTTTAAGCACCTGTTTATTTGTATCATCTGCTCTCCTCTCCTCCTTCAAGATTGTTAGGTCTGCAGGACATCCACACCCCTCTTTTCGCCCTGTATATTCCTATTGCCTAACTCTGTGTCTAGAGCATAGGAGACATTAACTATATTTTAATAAACTTTTATTTTCAAAGAGTTTTAGATTTACAGAGAAGTTACAGAGATAGCACAGAGAGTTCCCTTATACTGGCACCCAGTTTCCCCCATTGTTAACATCGTATATTAATATGTTACATTGGTTACATGTAATATTGATACATTGACCAATATTGATACCTTATTATTAACTAAATTCCATGCTTTTTTTCAGATTTCCTTAGTTGTTACCTAATGTCCTTTTTCTATTTCAGGATCCCATCCAGGATATCACGTCACATTTAGTAGTCATATCTCCTTAGGCCCATACTTCTTGGCTGTGACAGTTTCTCAGACTTTGTTTTTTTATGATCATGGGAGTTTTGAGGAGTACTAGTTAGGTATTTAGTGGAATGTCCCTCAATTGGAGTTTGTCTGATGTTTTCCTCATGATTAGACTGGGGTAACGGGGTTGGAGGAGAAAGACCACAGAGGTGAAGTGCCATTTTCATTATATAATATCAAGGTTACATACTATCAACATGACTTATCACTGTTGATATTAGCCTTGATCACCTGGATGAGGTAGCATTCGTCAGGTTTCTCTACTGCAGTTACTTTTTCCTCGTGTTCATACCATGTTCAGGAAGTCACTATGTCTAGCCCACATTTAAGGGGTAAGGAGTTATGCTCCACCTCCTTGAGGGCAGAGTATCTACATGAATTATTTGGAATTATTTTGTATGGCAGACATATATATTCTCTCCCATTTATTTATTCAATCATTTATATTAGTATATAACCATGGATACTTATATTTTTGGTTATAATCCAATATCACTTTATTTTTGTTTCTCAGATTGTTCCAGCTTTGGCCATTGGGAGCTCTTTCATTTGGCTGCTCTTTATATGAGAAACCCCTATTTTATTTGTCTTGAGCACTTCCTAACTTTCTGGCACTACAAGATGCTTCAGGTTCACATTGCCCTGCTCCAGCCATAGAATCAACCATTTCTCCAAAGATTCCTTTTTCCTTTTATTGTTAAATGTGTTAAAAACCATGATGTTAGTGCTGGATGGGCACTAACCAAATTAAATTAAATTTTTGATTCATTTTCAAAAGCCACAGAAGTACAAAGAATAATATATGTTCCTACCACCCAAAATGTATTTCCCTTTATCTTGCTTCAGATATATTTTAAGAAATAGAACAGATAAAGTTGAAGCCCATTTTTGCCGTCCCCAATCCTGCCCCTCCCTCTCTTCCCAGAAGCAACCACAATCTTAAATTGGTGCGTAGACATTTTTTTCAAGCACGCGTGGAATAATTACATTTAGAAAATGGGGCCTGATGGTTAGCTCTTGGTTAGAGCATGGCCTGGTAACACCAAAGTCAAGGGTTTGGTTCCCTGTGCCAGCCAGCTGCCCTTCCTCAATAAAACCAGAAACAAATATGTATATAATAGAGAAATTTCAATAACTATTGAAAGCTGAGATGTGACATGATCAGGTTGCTAGTTTTAAAAATATTTCCTGGTGGGAAAGGGAAGAATTGATAAAGGGTCACAAAAATCAACTACACTGTATAATGATAAATAAACAAATATATTTTAAAAAATAAAAATATTCTGTGATTTGTAGTAGGAAGAATAAATTGCACTGTAGTAAAATCATAGGTAGGGATGCTATGTAGAAGCTTGTTACAATAAGCCCAGCAAAGGTGATAATGGCAGGACATGGCAATGGACAGAGACAGACACATGAAAAATGTGAGAGATATTTAGAAGGTGGAATTGATAGGAATTTTATTAATTGATTGATTGAGGGGTTGGTGAAGGAAAAGGAGGAGTCAAACATTATGTCACAAGAGACTGGCTATTTTACTTGGTTGGGCAGAGCTTCCCACACTTCTGGGCCGTTCTAGTTGGTAGTGTGTGTCCGCCCTCACCCGTTCATCCACACATTTGTTCCTCACCATGTGTGGCAGCAGGTGTTCCACTGGTCTCTTCTCTCATCAGGTAGCTTGTCTCTGCTATTCCTTTCAGTTACTTTCTCTTCTCTAATCTGTTTCATCGCATCTCATCCCAACTTGCTGCTGTGCAGGCTGTGCCTCGTGTCTTCCTTATCGGAAGGAAGAAGACCCACAACCTGATATTGTAAGCTTTGTGAAAGCAAATTGTAAACTGAAAAGTGCTATGCAAATGTAAGATCTTACTGCTCTGTTCACGGTGCTAAAAAAAAAAAAAAAAAAAAAAAGAGGCCTGGGCATCATTTATTTGTTTGGAGTACCTGGCTCTTTAACAGCTATTTTTGAGCTTAAAGACATTATCGGTTGTTTCTAGTTATTTTTGAGTTGTGCTTCTTCTGAAGTGTTGAAGCTGCCAGATTTCAGGCCACCAGACATGTGGAAATCAGGATAGTTAATTTCATGATTCTTCATTTTTATCTTTCTTAAAAATACTGTTCCTCAAAATATAAGAACAATATCCAAAACAAAGAAAAAGCTTACTATTGAAGAGATTGCTCATGAAACTAATAATTTCTCCAGCAAGTAACTTAAAATAAAAGGCTGATTGTGTAATTATAAAAATTATAAAGTGAAAGGCTATAGCTGTAATCTCCATCCATTGAATTGCGTTGCTATGTGGGCAGTTCAGTTGATAATGTTCTGGGTGCATAACATGTTGTCTGCTTACCTCAGGAAGCTGAAATTTTTGGTTTGGGGTTTCCAGTCCCCTTATTAGTAAATATATGCAATTTCTTTCCACAGCCTACACTGACTTTGACAGAGGCACATTTGAAAGCAATTACTTGAGAACAGTTCATATAGCATCTGGATGGTCAACACAGGCACGATGAAGCACTTCCTGAGGTAAGTGTTTATGGCTCCCTGGATGAGTCCTCTACAGTGGAGAAACTTCCTTGCCAAGTAGGGTGAGGTTTCTGCTCACCATTTGTGATCCTGTGAACAGGTCTCTTAGGATTGCATTAAATGACACTGTATTTTGGCTAAGAATAATTCAGTCAAGAGGTTCTTCTGCTAACTCTGTTGGTGCTAAGAGAGCACTTGTAGGTGACAGGAGAGCCTGGGCACAAAAGCATGAGTGCTTTGGACAACGTTGATGCCATGTGTCTCCAAAGAATGGTGTGCTGCTGGCCTGATAGTTGAGGTTTGGGGAATTAGAAGTCAAGGAATCAATTAATGTAATTTGTATAAAATTGTTTTCCTGAAATAAGTAATTTTAAATATCCCTTAACTTAGATTTTGGTTGTCTGGCCTGTCAATAGCAGAATTTTTAAATGTTCCTTTTCGGTCAAAGTGTATGTTATAAGCTTCTGCTCTTCCTGCCTCAGTGATGTCTCTGAAATCTATACTAATTATTGATTCCCTGAAGATTGTGCTGTACAGAGTATATGTTGGTATGTTTGGGGTGATTTTTGTTTGAAAGCCATTTGGCTGGGCCTATAATTATAATTATTTTCAAGAATATTGATTGCCATTCACGCTTCTATTAGTGAAATTCCCAGAGAAATTTTACATCATATTAACATATGACAAAATAAAGTCAGTCTGGTCTTGAATGTTAGAAAATACAACACACTTCCCAGAAGATCGGGTTGCTTTTCCTCCAAATGGTGGCCTCTTTCTATTACATATTCCTGTCCTTTGCTCTGACTTGTTTTCTCTAAGCAAATAATTAAGAGGCTTGCTTCCTTTTAGGAAATGATTTGATTTTTTTTTTTTTAGTGGCTGCAGTTTAAGATTTTCTTTTCCCCGCTGGTTTCGGTTCTATTGTTGTTTCTGGAGTAACTACATCAGTTTGTGTAGGATTCACTGTGCTTTGGTATGGCTACTGGTGTTTACTGGATCTTAGAATTGCGAAAACCTCTCAGGAGGTCACTATTAAACCACTTATGGGCGTCAGCATTTGTTATTTTGTACAGAATATTCCCCAGCCTGTTCATCTCAGTGTGTAAAAAGATAGTATTTGAAAAATCACTAGGATATTTGCCAGCCAATATTTGACCTGATATGGTTTTGGTTGCCATGGTAATAAACCCATCTGCTTACACGTTCATGAAAATTGGCATTTATTAATGCCTCCTGAATATAAATGTGGTGTCTTTTAGCCATAGAATCATGTTAACAGAAAGCTTTAGTGTTAGATGAAACTTTGAAGTCAGGAGCTCCCTTTGTAAAAGGGGTGATGGTGGTGGTGAGATGTGTACCAAGCCTATCACTACTGAATTTCTTCTTCAGTGTCTCATTTGTTTTAGACAAACTTGAGTGGCCTCAAAACCAGCCATTTTAGGAGAAATAGCAGCCTTTGCTTCTGTTAGTTTTATTGTTAAATTGAATAGGTGCAATGCTTTGTTTATTAGAGGTTATAATATTTTAAAATTAATTTACACGTGATGATTTAGAATTGGCACAGTGAATATCTACCAACTATAATTTTGCACAGACTAGCACTAAGGATAATGGAACCAGCACATCCCTATCAGTCACATGTTCTGATTCAAATTTTTCTCTTTGAATTTGGCACAGATATTTTATAAATTTGTATATTACTTGGCATTGAATATTTATGTGAAACTGAAGCTAGGATAACAGATTACATATCAAGAAAGAAACTTGAGGATTTTCATTGACCATTGGCTTTGAAATAATAAAAGGAAACACGATCATTGCCTCTCCATAGTTGATTATTGCTTTTGACTTTAGTTTTTGTTTCTAATGCTTTTTTATTAAGTCATAATGTATGTGCATTCATTATGTGTTAATATTTATGGAATTTGGAAAGATTAGAGGGCAAGAAGTAATAATCCTTTATTACAAACTGTATCAGATTTAGATTGCAATTTATTCCCCGTGGTCTATTCCCACAGATGTTGGACAATTTTGACAATCTTTTCATTTGAACCAAAGATAAGGTTATGTAAACACAGCCTGAATAAATCAGGTGTTTATTCCTAAGCTCAGTAAATATTTTATGAAGAATGAAGAGCTGACTGTCACTGTGAAGAATTCAGCGTCATCTAAAAGCCAACAGAGTGATTAATATGTCAGCTTCTGAGATGCTCTAGAATAAAATACTCCATGCACAGCCCCAGAAGAAATTAGGCTAAGCATAAAGAAACCAGGTTGTGGAAAAGAATGAATTTTAATCCACATTTAAGATCCATGATACCCAACTGTTACAGCTCACTGCTACCATCATATATATTAATGGTGTAGCTGTTCAGAGCATAAAGGAATGGAAAAAATATTTAATGTTTGTTTAAAAAACTTACATGAGATATTAGAAATAAATACTATAGGATTAGTACACCCAGCTAAAGAATATACTTTAAATTGAGAGTAGATATGGAATATTGGGTAAGTACCCCACAGTCACCCAATTAGACTTTAGCCACAGCCTGCATGAACAGAAAACAAAGGATTAAATGGATAAGAAAATGTGTCGATCTGTGATCAGAAAAAGAGGGGGCACTTTTTCAGCCCCAAATAGAACTAAGACTTAGGGTTTATTATTTATAATCTATTTTATTAATTTCAATTCCATTGGTATATATAATATGGGGGGACTAAAACTTGTACTGAAGATCTTTTCCCTTGCTAGGATTCAGTTATTGAGATCATATTTTTAAAAGTAATCAGAGCATTATTAATTTAAGGAGTTTCTTATAAAGCAAATTTTTAAGTCACCCCATGTAAATAATTGCTTCAAATTGTTCCAGCCTCAGAATTTCCATTTCTCACCCATGGACCTCACTGTGTATTTTCTTTTCTTAGGCAGAAAAGAGGAAAGGGAAACACCTGCCAAGCTCAAAACTCTGCAGGAGAAACTGTTTGAGCAATACAGCTTAGACATGTCCCTACATCCCAGCTTAGAAGCAATAGAGAGAAAAAAGTATGTTGCTATTATGGTTAGGTAAAATAAAGGTTTACGATTAGCAAAAATAACTGTAAATTGGGTTTTCTAAGTCATTCACACTTGACTAACACCTTCATCCACTGATTCATTTTATAAGCATTTACTGCTAATATTACTAGTATTATACCCCTTTATTTTCTCTTCATAGCAATTATAAGTAAGTAGAACTTTATATCCCATTTTATAGATAAGGACAAGGAGGCTCAGCAAAGTAAAGTAATTTATCCAAAGGCACACAGGGATTTGAATGCAGGCCTGATTGACTTCAGCTATTTCTCATAATTTCTGCATCACATTACCCCCTTACTGTGTGCTCACAGCAAGGCATCGTGGGTGATATGAAAATGAACGCGAGGTGGCCTCTGCTCCAAACGACATACCACCTGGTGAGGAGATGAGGCATAAGTTTAACAAAACTAAGATACAAAAAGGAACGTGATCAGTGGCAAGTTACAGGCTTTTTGTGAAGTGAATATTCAGGGAAGTCTTCATGGAGGTGATGTTGGGGGAGGCGGGGACTAGAACTTTAATATTTTAAAATCAGGATAGAGGGCGTGGGAAGTGGAAACAGTGCTGTGAATAAAGTATAGAAAGTATGACCAGGTGCCGCAAGCTCAAGTGGTCCCAGTTTGTTGGATGCAGACCCTGTTTAGGGTGAGTAGAAGACAAGTTGCCAAGATCAAGTTGGGGCAGTTCTTGGGACACCTTTGCAAGCACAGAGTTAAACAGCCCAGAAGCATGGTAACTTGTTCACGTTGACTTAGAAGTGGAACTCAAAGACAAGGGAGACACAGACAAAAAATCTTTTTCCCTTCCAACACATGTCTAACCTTCCCTTATAGCCAAATATCTAGTCCAATCTCTTCACCTTACAAATGAGAAAACAGAGATCCAGAGAAGCCAAGTTGTGTCTGAAGTCACACAGCTCATAGTGGCAAATTGAGACTACACTCAAAGTGTAACTTCCAGACTGTTTAGTCAGACTTTCATTCATCACCTACCAATCTCCGCTACATTTGAAAGGCAGAAGGTACAGGGGCATGTGGTTGTTCCAGAATTTGATTATCATTGCTTGAGGCATTGACTAAGCTTATGAGATGTCGAAGCTAAGTCCTGAAAAGGGGAAGGTTTATGGCCTGTGCATCCAAATACTTCTCTCACTGTAGACTGGTGCTTTCAGCCATAATTGTTAAAAATAGGTTAACCCGAATCTTTTTCCAGACAATTTCCTGTAGGTAACCTCCCCAGAGCCTGCCTGGTGTCATCAAGCTGCGCTGCTGTCAGAGATCCTTTCAGAGCTGGACCAATTGCGTCCTAGCTCTCCTGCCCAGTTTTTCAGGGCCAACTCTTTGGTCACTTCACTGTTTATTAACAACCCCCCTTGACTCCCCACCACCCAAGGCCCCGAGCAGAACAAGATCAATGAAAGCCATGGACACTCAATAAATGATGCTTTGAATTTCATTCATTTGTCTACTGGGATTTTACCTTTTGTTCTGAAGTAAGTAAGGCATGCTGATTTTCCAGGCTGTTCTTACCCTCCTTGTGGGTTGATCAAGACTTGGTTTTCCTGTCCAGTTTCAGAGGAAGGTACTTTCTCTCCTCTGCCTAACACCCTGGGCATTTTTCTTGTTTTCCTCTGTTTCTCCAACACCCTCGGCATTTTTCTTATCACATTGTTTTTCAACATTTTTTTTATTGTCATTTTGCTTACTATACGGATGTGTAAGAGGTAGGGTCCCAGGGCAGGAGGGGCCTATAGTCAGCCTTAACACACTCCATCCTCTTACCAGGTTCTTGACTCTGCCACAGTATAGAACTCAAGGGCAGAGTCACAGTACACAGTGAGAACAAGTTTAATATAATAGATAAGAAATACAGGTTCCACAGAAAGAGTACAGCATAGCTCCAGAGAAGCAGCAGAGCCAACACCAAGTTTAACACAAAAGTAAGTTCAGTACAGAAGTCAAGTCTAACACAAAAGCAAGAAAAACAAAGTTCAGTACAAAGTGCAGGCTGGCTCAGGAGGATGAGCAGCTGCTTGCTGAAAGTAAGTTTGACACAAAGTATAGAATACACACCTCAGCCAGCAAAGTGAGATTGATTCCAGAAAGCAGTAAGCAACAACCCCACCTTTGGATGGATTCGGCTTTTATAGCTTCTCTAACTGATGAATACTCAGTTAAGGGGGTGGCTCTTAGTTATACACACCAGAATGTTCTGTGCTCTCTACTGAGCATGCCCAGCCACTGGATTGCACAAGCCAGACCCCTGTGGTCTCATTTTTCTGGTGTTGGTGCTAATAATAGGTTTAACTGGCAACAGTAACTTTCCTCCAGGGGAGAGCTCAGAGGAGGGAGCCTGAGACCTCAGGTAGTGGCTGGAAACCCAGAGACTTGTCCTGAAACCTGAACCCAGGGAAACCACACACCTCTTGTATCAATAGTATAAATTCCTTCTGGACAGGGATGTCGTGTGGCTTGCAGTGAAATTAAGTTCCTGACTGCTGTTCACTTTTTGCACTGCCATAACCTCCATTCTTTTTTTTCTTTTATATTATACGACCAGTCTCATTTTGTATTTGTTCAGTTCTATGAAGGAACAAGTAAACTACCTTTCAATGATGTCTCATTCCCTCCGTTCATTTCAAATCTCTTTCCATTTCAAATCTTTCCTTCAACTACTCTGGGTCTTTAACACAACAGAAGTTAATTGATTCATAATACTGAAAATATCCTCTAATTTTTAAAAATTATATTATGTAACAAATCTACAATAATAACAGGTCCAGTTCTTATCCCCTATAGAAGAGTTTGAGGCCTATACTGGATGATGGAGCATTAATAATACCCTTTGATGATTTTTACATGTATTTAATTTTGGTTGTTTAAAAAATATTTTTATTTACCAAAAAAATTAGTTTGAGATTATGTTTAAATACTTTTTAAATATCAAAGTATAAGGTGTTTGCTGCTTCCCTTATAAGTCAGTAAAAGTATTATCCAAAGAGCAAAAACAGTTTGATTTTTAAAAATAAATCTTGTAAAATGTATGCATTTAAACATCATTTTTAATTGGATAATGATGTTGTTAATAAATTAAGATAAACCTGGGCTTCCTTTTCTTTGAAAAGAAAAGGATAAACCATTAATTGACTTATTATTTTAATTATCCCACAGTCAACTATTGTACTTTAGACCCTCCAATAATATTTCTCTGGATTGGTGGCTATAATATGTACTATATTTATGTATGTATGAGATATTTCATAAATAAAAGTTTTAAATTAAAAAAATTTTCTCTGGAATATAAAAACAGCACCCTTAGCCAGAGCAATAGCATTTGAAATAACACCAACCCATGAAAGATATATTCCTATCAACCCCTTTTTACTTTCCAGAAGGAAAAAGGCAGTGTGATCTCTTCAGATGAAGAATGGTGGGGAAGACCGTGGGCCCCCACACTGTTATGGAAAGAACTCGGCGAGGAAATAATTCCAGTCACTCGGAGAGATGGAGAGTCAGGAAGTTTATTACGATAGTGGGACAGGATCACTAGCAGGACCCAGGTGGACTCACATCCTGAGATCCTGGGACCCTGGGTGCAGGGACAGCTGTGGTTATATACTTTTCTTGAGCAGGCATGCAAGCCTTTTATTGGCCCATTCTGTATCTAGGCAGGGTCACACAGGCAGGGGGGCTTCATAAAACAGGTCAGGGGCTTTAACGACCCGGGTTACAGAGACAGGAAATGTGTGGTTAAGTAGGTGCTGTTAGTTTGAATTTCTAAACATCTTTGGCAAGCAGTTTCTGCCAATTTAGGCAGCAGAGCCACAGAAACCCAAGAGGCAGACTACTGTTTAATCAGCTCTTAGGGGTCCTTTGCAAACAAGCACTTTCCAGCTACAAAATTAAAACAAAAGCGAGGGCAGGGGGAAGGTAAAACATTTACATTTGCGGGTCCACTTCAACACTACCTGGGCACGTGGTCTTGGGTCCTCTCCCCTGCTCTGTGGGAGAGAGATACTCTTGTTTTTCTAGAGGTCCACAGATGGTTTCATTGGTCCATAGGTGGTGATTTCATGTCCAGTTTATGTATCAAGTCCTCCACAGCCTCTCTTCGTAGTAGAAAGCACATTGTAGAGCTGGTCCCACTCACTAGGCTAACCACCCGTTGATAAGTTAATTCCTAGCTGACTGCCCGTGCCGCTAATTAAGAACTTCAGTAAAGCAACTAAAAAAATTTTAAATGTCATTTTAGAAAATGTATGTCATGCTTGAAACATTGAATAGCTTCCTCTTCTTTATGGCCATTTAGATGAAAAGTGTTTCATTTGGGGAACTGTGATTACTTTTGTACATATCTTTCCTCACCAATAGTGTACTTTGTTTATTACAGGATTTCTTCAAGCAAGAATTAACTTTCATTAGCATATTCATTGAAACTGTTCAAATAAGCCACTTTTCTCTTATTGTTTTGAAAGAAGACGTCAGAATTACAAATTTAAGATGATGGAATAGTGTTGCACTACAGGTACCCAATCCCCTAACCCCATAGGCAAGAGGCTGCGTGGCCTAGGTGCATGTCCTGTTCCAGAGGCCCCATCCCTGCTGAATGGATTCGGAGCTTGCTTCTATTTGGTAGCAGAGAGATGATCCATTTTGAATAATTTACATTGAGTGGCTATTCTGGTTCAAGCTACAGAATGAATGTCAAATAATAAACGTGATCATAATTGCTTTATGGAAGAACACTGCTGTGAACTCAGCCATAAACATCACTCTGCAGCACATTAATAAACAGCAGTAACAGAAAATATTGAAATGGAACATGTGTAGTAGCTCTTATTTTAGAATCAGATTGTCCCAGTGCTTAAGTAAGGCATTCTTCTTAGGAAGCTACAGTAACTCTTTTTGGAACACTACCAAAATGCTGTGATTAACAACAGAAATAAACACCCACAAAAAGTGCTGCCTATGGATGTAGTTATTAAAAATAGGAGGTGGTGATCAGTATTTTCTCCTCCTAGTCTTGAGGATTTAATTGTTGTTCCTACAAAATCTAACAGATCTTATCAGTAGTGAGTTGAGAATCTTCCATCAGAACTAAGAAAACCAAGTCTAGTGTTACAAAAGAAAAAAGCAAGTATTGTCCCAGTTAAAACTAAGCTTATTGATTTACCAATTCAAGCTGGGGGGAAAAGGAGCAGAGCTATAAAAACCCCTGAACACAGGGTTCAGATGGTGGAGAGCATGTGGAACAGAAGGATGGGACTGGCACTGGTTCAAGAGAAAGCAAATGGGATCTGTCTAACAGGTACCTTAGAAATGCCTCCTCTCGAGGCATGCAGTTAGGAAGAAATGTAAAGAGGTAAAACAAAGGAAATTAAAAGGAGGAAAGGGTGCGATGAATTCAAAAGCCTTTAAACTCAGATAAGAAACAGATACACCCTCTCTCCTTCCCTCCCTCCCTTCCTTACTTCGTTCCTCAACAGTGTTTGCAGATCTATTAATTTCTCCCTTTTCAGGGTAAACATGCGAAACCAATTTAACGTTAAAAGGAGGAAAAGATACAATGAATGCAAAGTCTCTCAAAATATTTAATCATTTTTATTGTTCTACTTTTGACCCTCAACAGTTTTTCCAGAAACTTTATGATTTGGGACTTAAATAGGTCCAAACAATTTAAGAAGTGAACTCCTGGCAGTATCTGATGGTAAACAGCCATCCTGAGTTGCTCATATGGAGGTTTTGCTGATCTGGACCTTCCATGAGGAAGCAAGTTGCGTATTGTTTCTGTCATCAAATAAGGCTTCTAAAGTAAGGGGTAAATCCGGTGTTTCCATCTCTGACCATGCATTGCCTGATTCAGGTTTATGACCTAAACACAAAATAAATTGTATCTGTTAAAACCTTGTTTGATCTGATGCTCAGAATTTAAAAAATAGAGTACCTAGCATAGCAAGAAAATATAGCAATTAACATAGCAAGCTGGCCTTTTTTTTTTTTAGTGCACTTTGCTGCAAGCTGGGCTCTTAATGAAACATTTGTTGGCATGTTGGCTCATTAGAAAAATGAGAGTTTTGGCCGGTTATCTCAGTTGTTTAAAGCATGGTGCTGATAAAACCAAGGTCCAGCTGCCAAAAAAAACCAAAAAAGAAGATAATTTTAAGCTGGCCAGTTAGATCAGTGTGTGGTGCCAATAACACCGAGGTTAAGGGTTCAGATCCCCATATCGGCCAGCTGCCAAAAGAAAAAAGTCAAAATATATCTTGGAAAATAAATAGCATTATCAGGACTACTGGCCTAGACATTACAAAAGGGCAAGCAGTATATAAATATCATTTTATAATTGAAATGGTCATTTCTTTTTCATGATTTGTGGTATTGGTTCTGTGCTTATGTGAGAGGGATGAACCACACTCCACAGAGTGGTGAGCTAAAATAATGATCCATCCTCCTTAACCCCACTGTGGATTTCTACTCAGTTTCACTGTCTTTGACAGTGTGAACATCCTCAGGAGAATTTTTTAAAAAGATAAAGAAAAAAAGATAACAAACAGAATGTGAAGTCTTTTCTCTCCTTTTATAAAAGACTGTCCTGATGCAAAACAGTAGCACAGACATTCTCTTCTCATATGCGAGAAGGCCAGTGGGAGAAGTTACCATTGGGCTATAGGTCATTCTACGTATGGACACTTCCTGCCACCTAGGATGACACTTCTAGGTCTCAAGCCACATCTTTGTATAGGCCTGATAGATCACGGGGAAAATTTTCTATAGCTTAATTTAAGTTATAATATGGTTGGTGTCTTGCATCCTAAGTAGGATGAATACAAAGATAGTCCATAAGCAATCAGAACCCTTTTCTCTAGGAAGACTTAGTACTACAAGAACCTGATCAGTGTGTGGTTGCACTTGTGCCAGGGTCCTGACACACGGACGAAGGTGGCTTCATTTGAGGTGCTGGCCCACACATGTGGCCAACTTCACTGAAAATTGCACATGGAGCAGATATTATGGAAAGCTTTTATCCTTGACTTGATAATAGGAATAATACCTCTCAGTAATTAATATAATTATCATTTGGCTGGGAACCATTTCACAAAGATATTGCTCAAGCCTTTTTCTGGCATAGCTATCTAATAGTTGGAAAATGAAAAACTTTTTCCAAGAGAGCATGTTGAGGTTTTATAAATCTTCTCACTTGTCTAATTAAAATGTCCCACTAGATTTATTTATAGGGTTACTTTTTTTTTTTTTTTTTTTGGAAGCTGTTAACCTAAATCCTAACAGATCTTAGAATATGTATGAGTAGAACAGTTGAATCTTAGGCTTTACAACATAGTAAATTCATTCTTTGTCTTTCATCAGAATCCAGTTGATTTCATATTGACTACACATAGAAATTTTGTATGCACTTTTGTAATGGCTTTTGATGATCATTTAATGCATTTTAATTTTTGTTTAAACTTTCACTTTTTCTTAGATAGAATTATACATATTTATTATAGACAAAATATATACTTAATCAAAAAAGAAAATAAAAATTAGTGATAATTTCATTACCTAGTGATACCATACCACTGTTAACATTTTTTGTGTTAACATTTTGTGTTGTGTATCCTGTCAGTCTTTTTTTCTCTTGTTTATACATTACTATTAAAATTATTTTATTTTTCGAAGGAAAAGCAGATCATTTCATACATATTCCTTTGTAACTTTTTTCCACTTGATAAACATCATGGACATTTTCATGTTATTAGATATTCTAGGACATCATTTTATTGCTTGCTAAGTGTTCCATTGTGTTATCTTAATATAGCAGCTTGGTTGTTTATACTGTTTCTTTCCATTCCCTTTGCATTTATAAGATGTAGACCCCATGCCTTCGTACAAGTCAGACAGTTAGAATTTTTATTTTTAACACAAAACTGTTGAAGATATTGGAACCAGATCAATTTGAGCAAAGGAACACAACCAAGGTATTGGCTTATTTTCAGGGAAGGATCACATTGTTGAGGCTACTAATTAAATAATTCATCTGAATGACCCTGAATCACCTTATTTTAGAGGTGGCAGGAATTAGTGAACATATGAGGAAAAAACGTCTTTTAGAAATGGCACTGATAGAAAATAACATAAATAATTCTGCATCATAGAAACATATAGTATAAAGAGAAGGTGGGTTGAATATAAGTTTCTGGATGATAGGTTCTTTTTACCTCTAAAGCTTGAGTCATTTTGAGACTCTTAACAGTACCATGAAGTAGTAGGCACATTTTTATAATTAAAAGTCAGCATGAAAGACAAATTTACATGTGCTAGAGATGGGTGAATAAGTGCCTGATTGGTGATGACACAGTTCACAGTTTGTTGAGATATTATTAGAGGTAGGGCATGCAGTTAAGAAAACTTTCTTTAGCAAGAGCCAAGAACAAACTTCTCAAAAGATAGAGTTTTTGAAAAGTTTACATGAGGGAATGTTGTCACCTCTGAGGAGAATCAAAGGTCAGCACTTGTTCAATGAATTTTTGAAGGGGCCTTCTGGCAAATCCGTAGAGTATTGGGATTGGTCAACAGAGAAGGCAGATGGCTGCACAACCAAATCCTCAAGGAGAACAACACCTAAAATTTGGAAGCAGAGGGAAGGAGGAAAGAATGGAAGCAAGGGAAGAAACCAAAGAGTGGTAAAAAAAAAAAAAAAAAAAAAAAAAAAGAAAGAAAAAGGCACTGTCTTAAGATAAAAAGGAAGAGTTGTCAATGTCCCTTCAGTCACAATTAAAAGGCATAGTGCTGACTCCATGTAGACCAGGGGCTGGCAAACTTCTTCTGTAAAGGGTCAGAGAGTGAATATTTTCTGTTTTGCTCTCCACATAGTCTCTGTCATGCCCACTCAGTCGGCCATGAAAACAACCCTAGACAATGTAGTGACAAATGGGTTTGGCTGTGTTCCAACTAAACTGTGTTTATGAAAACAGGTGTGTACTGTATTAGAACAAGGGTAAGCTGAGAGACTTTCCATGGAGGCAACAGAGAAAGAACATTCTTCCCCCATGTCTAAGGGACTGGCAACTCCTAAAACACAGACAGTAGAAGAAAAAAATATCAAAAATTAAATAAATAAATAAATAAATAAATAAATAAAATGCATGTAGTATTAATGGATTCTGTTTTCAAGGTACTGATTTATTTCCAAAATGCTTTCAGGCTAAGGTGGGAAAATAAAGGATTCCAATGCTTCACCCCCAGTTGGCTGGAATATCAAATTTACCAGAACAGGGCATTCTGGACTTGCCTGCAGTCCTAGTAAGGGTAGCTACCGCAAATAAGGTAACATGGGATTAGAAATTCACACTTGCAAACTTTGAAGTCTAATGACTGATTTTCTTCCCGGCTTCTTTTCTTTCTGGTGGTGGCTGCTTTCTGTTTTCTTCCAGAGTTCTGTTGGAAGGGTGCTGTCTTTTGTTTTTCACAGAATGTTGATCCAGGTGTGCCTGTATTTTTACTGTAAATTTTTGTGGCGTTGCCTGAAATTTGTAATGAGGAAGCTAACTGGAAGATGTGAACTGCAACGCATCTGTTACAATACCAAGCCTGGAGCTTCTAGAACCATGAAAATTGGTAAGCATGAAACAAAGAAGTAAGTAAAAGGTAGAGTTGGTGGGATTGAAGATACAATGTTAAATTTCAGTAATTTTAAACCATTTAAAAAGGATAATTTTGAATGACTTTTTTTGTTACTGCTTTAACAGAAACATCATTGAGAGATTCAAAAAGTAAGGTAAGTAAAATTGTTTTTTTTTTATCTTTCAGCAACTTTTCACTTGCAAGTTTGCCACTATCGTAAAAAGTCAATATTTTAAGAAACAAAAACCATACAGACATCTTAGCCTTTATGTATTTTTGTAGTAAAATAACAATTATAAATTGAAATAATTTATAAACACATTTAGGTAATTTATGTGTTGCTGGAGATGCATCTACCTGAAAAAAAAATCCACAAAAATGTGTATATGTACACACACACACACACACACCATTGGCTATGAAAACTAATGTAAACTGAGAAGAAAGAATCATTTGCCACAAAGCACTGCACTGCACTTTTTATATGAAAGCTACTGTATATAAATTTTGAGGCAGATTTGTGAAGCATTTATGACTTCATTGTTGAATTAACCCTTAACCATTTTTTATACTCCTTCTCAAATCATAAAATAAATATTCCTTGAAAATAGGAACAGTATTAACTCTCTAGTTAATTTCCTCAATATCCAAATCATTTATACTCAAGATTTCCCCATAAAACCAAAAGAAATCACTATGCTAATTTTTATAGCACACAGTTGAACATCCACAGAAAAGAGAAAATATGTTTTATTTTTCAAAATTCTTGATAACTTTAGCTTACTATTTAATTTTGGCATCCTTAAGACTATATCACCCATGTGCCTAACTCTTTAGTCATAGACATAATGCTCATTAACAATAGAAACTATGTTGGGTGAGGAAAAGAAAATATAACATTCCAATATAAGTAACTTGAAACAGATGAAAATGGTAAAAACAAAACAGACAAAAACAGAAAACCTTATGTATTTCTGCTTTATGTTAATTACCTTAATCAGGAAAATTGCACTACCCCAGCTGCGAAAATGTCAAATTTATTAGAATTCAAGTATGCTGAATCAATTGTTGCTCTTAGCTTATATCTTCATGTAAAAGCTTAAATACTCCAGTAGACACTGATTAAGTCACTGATATTAATGAAAAAGGAACTGACTGAAACATGTTTTCTAGCTGTTGCAGACTTCAGTGAGCGTTCATCCTGATGCTATTGAAAAAACTATAGACGACATCATGGAACTGAAAAAAATTAATCCTGACATAAACCCACAGTAAGAACATGTTTCTTATGTCAGAAATATAGAACACGAATCATATGGCCACATATTTAGTGTTTCTCTCTCTTTTCTTCCCTCTCTTACTCCCTTCTCTCCCTCTCCACACTTCCCCCACCCCTTCCTTCCCTCCCTAAAATAATCATCTGCACTATTTTGACTTTCAAATGAAAAATTGAGAAAACAGTGCCTTTTTCATGTTGCTGTTGTGGTTTATGCTTATGCTTTTGAGATGCAATGAATGTAAGAAATATGATGGATGCCCTTGATCTTGGAAGATGAGATAAAGGAAGCCCATTCATCACAATAGCTCTATTCAGTGCCCGTGTTTTACATTAACAGTAAATGTTCACATTGTAATGTGCCTAAACTGATTCTGCTCCATTTAGAATATTCCTTCAGTTCTTTCATGAATATTCCTTCATGACAGGCTGATAATCTTGGAGACAGTTCCTACCTGCTTGTCAAGAAGACAGGCTTGTGTGGGAGGAAGAGACAGTTTTTATATGAAGACTTTAGAACTTTATAATTTATTCCTCTCATCTTGGAAGTATTAAAATGCATTTGGCAATGTACGTGACATTTAAAATTAGCTTTACATTTTCCATTGGGTACAGCAATTTTCCAGTAAAATTCTGCGCTGAGTACATTGGGAAAAATAAATTTCAAGTGCAGATATATTTGAGACAGTTTTAGGTTAGTAACAATCAAACTGTCTGTTAGATGTGCCTACATGAGAACTTCAAATGTTACCACTGAGAAAGCCTTTTAATTACCAAAGATGGGGAGCTGTAATTGAAGGGAATTTCAGAACACACTTTGCATATCTCCTGGAGGTAGTCTAGGTGCTGGTTCTCCAGGAACTCATCACAAAAACTCCGTTTCCACCTGGTCGCCATAGCACTCTTTTGCACCCACTTCAGCTATTAGCTGCCTTTTTCCTTATTCAGCCATTAAAGGTTGATTTAATTATGTAATAAATGTCTTTTTGAAACCTTCTGATGTATATTGTATTCTTCTCGGAAGGTGAAGAGAAGACAATTTATTCTAAATTAGGTTGAACCAAAAATTTAAGACTACAGCTGGGCATGAGGGATATATTAGTCCTGTAATCATCTTTAGAGATAGGATTTCATTTAATAGCAAATCTTTTCTTTGTCTGGCCTATGAAAGTTATGTAAGTTGCATTCAAAAGCATTGCTTTGTCATCTTTTTTTCTGATTTCTTTTAGGAAAACAAAACTCTTTAGGTGGTAGAGTTTGTTTTTTAACATTCTCAATGTGGATTCTAGTGCCTTTTTTTCCAGACTGACATCAACAAAATCTGATATAAAAAAAAAATATTCTTGCTGAGAAAACAAAGATATAGGAGGTTAGGGGTGGGGAAAAATTCTATAACTTACCTAGCTATTACTATTAACCTCACTTTGTTTTAACTACATTTTTTTTTCAAGTACTGCTTATGGTGGTACTAAAAATTACTATAGTAAAAAATTGACTCTCCTCTTTTATTTCTTCCATTCTCTCTTCTTCTCCAAATTAAGTCTCTTCTCAGTCCTATATTGATTTTCTCGGTGACCAGTGACACCATGCCTTTTCCTAAATTTAAATATCTGATTTCGTTTTTTGGTGCTATGGTAACAAATTATTATAAACGCCATTTAATTGAACATACAATATTGAGTTCAGTATTCCTAGGTTGTCAGACACTGCCCTCTGTGTTTGAAGTAGGTGTACAGTCCTAAGACCCATTGCCCCAACTTCAGATTTAACCTCTATGCATTTCATTTATCCCCCAAAAAGATGATGATGTCACTGTCAGTGTGATTATTATGACCACGATGACCACCACCACCACCACAACAAAAATGTTCGTGAGTGAACTTGGAGCAGGAATATATTGGACAGTATCATATAAAATCGCAAATGTTCAACCATTTTTGAACCATAAAAAATATATGACTGTAAAGGATTTAGCAGGAATAAATGAAACATGAAGTACTACCTTTAGATTTTAAAATGCCATCAAACGAGTATGGGATAGGAGAATAATTTATATGAAAGAAGTTTGTATGAAAAAATGATCTTTGTGATTAGTCACCTGTTTAATAAACTCGTAATGTTATGTGACTGCTATAAAAGATCCTGTTTTACCTTATAGATTGTAGGAGAGGAAAACATCCTTCTGATCACAAGAAGTAACGATCCTCTGTGTATTATGTTTGCCAGATTGTTTTCTGTTCTAGCGGTATGTCATAAGGGGGTTGTCAATCAACTGGTGTACATTCAGAGCAGACTGAGCAAGACAGTAAAGCATCCGAAAACCATGTCCCATGAGAGAGAATTGAAGGAACAGGGGATTTTTTTTTTCTAACCCTGGAGATAAGACTAGAAGAAAGAATCACTATCTTAAAATAAAAAAGCATGGCAGGAGAAAGGTAGAAATACATTTGCCCAGAGGATAGAATTTGAACCACTTAGTAATAAGCAAAACAGATTTTGTTTCAGCTTAAGAAAGAGTGTTCAGACAACTAGAGCAATCAGCATGTAATGGGAAATCTTGCAGAGTTGTGACTTCTCTCTTGACATACCTCGTCTGTCAGGGATATTCCCAAGCAGCGTTGTTGTTGTTGCTGTTGTCGTTAGTGGTTTGAAATTTTTCTTGTCCTGAAGCCCCTGAGAGTTATTTCATTCCAACTCATCACCCCCCGCCCCCTCTCCTTTGCCCTCTAAATAATCTCTAAGAACCCATCATTACCTATGTTTTCTACATCTTGCTTTCAAGTTACCTGCATAAAGAGCTCCCTTGTTTTTTTTTTTTTAATCTTTTTATTTTGTCAATATACAATGTGGTTGATTATTATGACCCATCACCGAAACCTCCCTCCCTCCTCCCACTCCCCCCTCCCACCCAAAAATGTCCTTTCCGTTTGCTTGTTGTAACACCTTCAAAGAAATTGTAGTTGTTATATCTTCTTCCCCCCACCCCCGGTTTTTGTGTGTGTGTGTGTGTTTGTGTGTGTGTGTGTGTGTGTGAGTGAATTTATTAGCTCCCTTGTTTTTTTAAGCCAATTTGGCTTTTAAAAAAAAAAAAACTTTTGCAATTTAGCCTAAGAAAAAGCCAGAATTAGAAGTAAATTTTAGCCAGATTCTATAGCTGTCCATATGGAGCTTCAATAAGAATTGTGCTTCTATTAAATAGATCTTATTTGAGAAATTTCTTGAATATTAATGTAAACGTTCTATTGGGCATACATCAAGTGAACAAATGCCAATAGTACATGTTTTGTTTTTCCTCATGTGTGTTTCTTCTATTTTTGAACACCTTAGGCTGGGAATCTCTCTTCAGGCTTGCCTTCTGCAAATCGTTGGGTACAGAAACCTTATTGCAGAAGTGGAAAAACTTCGCAGAGAGCCCTATGATTCTGATAATCCCCAACATGAAGAAATGCTTTTGAAGGTTAGTCTCTGAACACACTCCAGAACTTCGCTTAAGTCAGCTAACATTTGCCTGCTATATGCTAGGCTTTACTCTGGTTGTTGGGGTTGCACAGATTAATAAAACAGGGGCACCATAGCCAGTTGGTAAGACTGAGTTTTCTTGGGGTTCAGATGTTGGAGGTAAATTTTTCATCAGAAAATTCATGTGAGAAGTTAAGTGTAAAGCCAATTTTCTTTTGTAATCTGAGAAAGCATCAGAGGCGATTTCCATGGGCTCACATTTGGCTCAAGTTTCCAACAAAATGTGAAACAATCTAATAGGAGAAATAGCATTTGTCAAAGAGTGACCTGGGATTTTCATTTATGACTTGTAATACACATGAAATAAAATGAAGTTGATTTCTGCTTCAGCAATAGCCCTCTTGGGAAATTACCCAAGATCTTAATGCTGATTATTTATTCATATATCTTGGAGAGTCTTAGAAGAGGAGGTAAACGTTTTATATTTGGCATATTAGAACTGTTGGGAAAACAATGTGGAGTTATGAATGCTCCTGGCTGTCAAAGCAAAATCTTAAAAATCTCATAGGATCTGATTGTGTATTATGAAACATCAATAAAATTTTTCTTCAAAACACTGAATTTTGAGTTAAAGAAATTAAGACCAAAAAAAAAAAAAATTGACAAACCTTTAGAACTACTTATCTAAATGTTTTATAAATTCACTTCTGAAAATAGATGCTTTTTAGTATTAGAATGCTTCCTTGCCCTTTCCTATAATTCAAAAAGGCAGAAATAAAGTTAGAAGAAAACATTTGTTTAGCTGCCTTAAATTTATTTTATCATAAAATGTCAATAGAAGATGTAATTTTTAAAATGTATCCTGTTGTGTTTTTGTGTGAAGGAGTGTATGTTTTTGTGTTTGTAAGTACTTAAGGAGATGACTCATTTGTCTCTGCTAATTAGTGCTGGATCTGATGTGAGTCATTAAAGAAGCCTCATTCTTGGCAATAGTTTTTCTTTTTCCTACTCTCTGTTTAATTTTATCTAACCAGCAGGTGAATTCCATCTTCTTTTATTGCCTTTTTTCCTGACCATTTTCTGATAGAGGTGGTCAAGTTCAACAAAATGACTCAGGGAGGGATGAATGAAAGCGAAAAGAGGTGGTATAATTAACAGACTGGTCACAAGTGCCTGAACAATTCATTAAAATGTCTGAGGTGCCCTCAGAATTAATAACATTTGAGTGACTGCTTTACACCATCTTAACTGATCTGTTGTGTGCGTGCTGGCACAGAATATTTTCAACAAATATGGATCAATGCATGAATTATTATAGTTCTTAGCTATATACCAAGAATGTTTATGATATGACTTTTATCTGTGGCTATGATTTGAGTATGTATGTGTTATCATTTTGATTGTCACAATTATATGAGGTAGGCAAGTTAATGATTATTGTCTTTATTTTAGAGGTGAGAAAACTACAAGCGTTTTAATCCAGGCTCTGATTCACACATCTAGTAAATTGTGAAGCCAGGACTGTTCACTACTGCATTAGGTACTTTGAAGAAAGGCATCTTTTCTGTCCTCAAGTGGTTTGCAGTCTAATTGGGACATATTCTACATCTACAAAAATCACTAAATATAATCCATAAAGCACCCCAAAATATCACTCAGATGTTTTCCGTGCTCACTGCCTTGTTCTATCTCTTATCTCCAATTGGGCTGCTATAATGTTTTAATTCTGCCACTAACCATGAAATTCTTCCCTTCGAACTTTTAAAATGTTGCTTAGGGGGATTTTTCTAGTCATGTCATTCCCTAAATTAAAAAGTTCAGGCTCCCAATGTTCTATCGCAGAAAGCCCATGCATCTTAGTGTGGCATTTTGGACACTTTCTGATGTATTTTTCTAAGCTGCATCTCCTGTGTCCCCATTATGTGGAGCACGTTTTCCCCATGCTCTGTCATTCATCTGCCCCAGAATAGTCCAGGCCATCCCGAGTGCCCAGGAATTTGCTCATGCTGTTCCCTCTCTAACCCATTTTCTCACAGCAGAAGCCGGCTTGTTCTCTAAGTCCTTATCCACTGAATTTTGAAATCTTCTCTATCCTCCCTCCCCAAGCAAACTTAACAGTGGGGTCTTGAGTCTCCTCTTCAGTTTATTCAAATATCAAGTATTATAATAATAAAATCAGTAATAATAAAAGATTCATTGAGCGTTTAGTATGTGCCAATCATTACGGTGAGTATTTTACAGCATTATTTCATTGTCACAATAATCTTGTGGTAATATACTAGTACTATCCCCATTTTTCAAATGGGGAAACTGAGGCTGAGGAGTTAAGTGACTGCACAGCTCACATAGGAAGGGCTTTTAAGTACTACTCCGCACTACATCTTGAGACAGAAACCATGTCTTGTTCACATTTGTATTTCCAAGGGCTGATCCATGGATTCTGTTTAACTGCCTGAGCTTAAGCCTCTTCATCTTTAAAATGGGTAATAATACCCTTGTTTCCTACTTTACAAAATTGTTTAGAGCAGGAGTCAGCAAACCAAGGCCTGTGGGCCAAATCTGGCCTGACATCCATTTTTATAAGTAATGTTTTATTGGAACACAGCCGTATATATTCATTTATGTATAGTCCGTGGCTTCTATCCTATTACAAAGGCAAATTTAAGTAATTACAATAGAGACCATGTGGCTCACAAAGCCTAAAATATTTACTAGCTGGTCCTTTACAAAGTTCGCTGACCCATAATTTATAAGCTTAGGTAATATATTGCCACATTGCTTAAATGCTTTGCTTTAGAAATGTAGAACATTGTCAGTGTTACTACTTGGAGTCCTAAAATACGAAAAGAAATTCTGCATTTTATGACTATTTGAACATAGGCTAGGATGAAATTGAATAATATCATTGTATTCATATAGCACTGTTCATCTGAATTATTCAAATTGACATTTCTATTAAAAGTTTTTGAACCAAATTAATACCAAAGACAAAATCTTAGGTGGATTCATGAACTTAACGGAAAACATGTAACCCGGAATTAAAAGACCTTCTCTGGATGGGAAGAAACAGTCCCATGGTCGGCTCCGTGAGAAGCTGCTTTTCCTTGAACACTCTGGCTCAAGGGTGGATGAAAGGCCTTGCTCTTTCTGTTCTGTAGCATACTTGAGACAAGACAAATGTTCAAATAAACCTGCATAAAGGCTCAGTTCAAAGAGAAGAGAGTCCAACAGAGAGAACAGGCCGTGATGAGTGATAGTCTGACTCGGAGCGCAGCTTCCACGTGTGTAGCTTGTCTGGGAATCACTCTTCCTAGCCCCAGGTCTCCTGCACTCGGCACTCAGCACTCGGCAGCTGGCTTTGTAATCACTCTACTCCCAGTAGCACAGTCTGAGGCGGTGGGGGTCCTCAGAGCCCCCACCAGGAGACCCCACCTTAGCTCAGATTTAAAGTCAGCTTCCTAATGCAAGAAAGGGCCTCACCCTCAGGGGCACCCTGCCTCCTACCCATACTTTTTCAAGGAAGAGACTGTCTTTCAGAAGAGAATCCAATAGTTCAAAGTTTCTCATGGGAAATATACACATAATTGTACTTCATATAAGTGTTTTAGCATAGTTGACTTTCATCCTCCATGAAAGTCACCCAAGCAAGTAGAATTAACAGCTTAGTTAAGAATACTTGTTAGCTATTAGTCTAGTTTGCCATGATACATGAAATTATTAAAACGGAATTTCTTTTTAAAGCATTTTATTACTCAAACTTCTTACTCTCTCAAGCTAAGCATTCACCTAATAAATGCGGTTTATCACCAGCCTACAGGAATGAAATGTTGTCTTTGCCATTTTACTCTGCTCACTTGAAGAAACCAGGCAGGGCCCTGAGATGTCTTCTAATTATTGTTCAAATGAATGTGATGAACTTTACATTTTGTTTCCTTTTTTTTTCCCCATTGTGACTGTAACCAAATCAGTTGCTAAAGGGTTTTTTGAAAGAGACCTTTTCCTGATGATGACCACCTAGTCTCTCATTATTTAGTCTGATTAACTCAAACATGTTCTGTTTTGATGGATGCAGATCATTGACAAATTCCTATGTAGATTATAAAAAGAGATTCCATATACCTACCCATGCTTGATAATTTGCTTTCAAGCATAATAGATTTACTTTCTTTCCTCTGAAGTTTTTCTCTCACCCTTCAGATAAATTGAATTGACCTTTTGTGCCACTAACACAAAATACTGTATAATGTGAATAATGAGTAATTTTAGATTAGTGGCTAAAATAACAATAATAAAATAAATTATAAATTTTTATTTGTTAGTATTTTCCATCATTGAATATTATGTTTTATATTATGTCAGATATGTGACAATTTGCTACAAAGCAAGGTATTTGCATATTACTGCTCTGTTTAACCTTTCAAGTCCATATAGTATAAAATAAGCAATTTAGAGGGCCGGCCCAGTAGCGCACTCAGTAGAGTGCGGTGCTTGGGAGCGCGGCGGCGCTCCCGCTGAAGGTTCAGATCCCATATAGAGACTGGTCCGCTCACTGGTTGAGCGTGGTGCGGGCGCGACACCGAGGGTTGCGATCCCGTTACCGGTCACGAAAAAAGACAAAAAGGAGAAAAATAATAATAATAATAAAATAAAATAAAATAAGCAATTTAGAAGTTGAATTATTTTTGAAGTAGTAAGGAAACTATATGTTGGGAAAATAGGATGGTTTGGTCAGGACCCTCGCCTCAGGTCCAGCTGGGTGTGGTTCAGCACATCCTTTGTAAGCAAATTGTGTGTGTGTGTGTGTGTGTGTGTGTGTAGTTTAGTGCACATGTGCACCAATGTATCTTTTTAGTTTTGTTGCTATTCTTGTGTTCTTCATAGTTTGTGAAGCAGGCTGGCTGGAAGTTTGCTACCTTGGGTGGGCTCCACTCCATGCAGCCATACTTTCCAACCTATGGCTTCCTAGGACCTGTTTGCTGGTTACCTAGCTCATAGACCTGCATATAAGGGGTCTGGTGACCCAGCCTGGTGTGTGAGGGGTCTGGTGACCCAGCCTGGCATGTGAGGGGTCTGAGGACCCAGCCTGGCCTGTGAAGGTTCGTGACCCAGTTTGGACAACAGGCTTGAGGGGTCTGTGAGCTCCACACCCAACCCTAGCTCGATAATTGGCCCAGTCGGCCAGATTATGGGCAGGTAAAAGAGCCTGAGCCCAACAACTGGTGTAGTTGTGTAGCTTTACACTACACATTTGTGTTTTTACCCTGTCTATAATGACAATACAATATTAGATATTAATAATCTAAAAATTAAATTTGCTCACATGCCTATCTTTGCTAGAAAGAACTAATAGTTCTAGCATTACATATTTATATAACTGTGGGTCTCAATCTCTCTCTCTGAAGTAGAGATATGTGTTGAATCTATCTTTGTACAGAAAGCAGAAATATCAAACCAGTTTATTAAGCAGTGAAGAGCATAATGTTTAGAATTTGTATTTGTTCATTAAGATATGCTTCAAAATTTTCCCTGTTCTCTCCTTCCTTTTATACTCAAATATTTTTGAGAGCTTTAAAGAGCTTTTTTGTGGGAGGTTATCTATCATCTGTTTATCTATCACCTGTATAATTTCCTATTAGAAATTTAAAACAGAAAGATTTACAACACTAAAATATACAAGTACACATTCCATTGCCTTCACAGCAATGCCATCATGACATGTTATTCAACCTTTGGAAAATTCTACTGTACACTCATGAGAAGACAAGAGTGAAAAGGCAAATAACCTCTTCCTTTTATGATGAAATAGTTTTTTACCTCCCAGAACCTCTGAAAAGATCTTCGATACCTCCAAAGGAGTCTTTAGACCATACTTTGAGAACTGCTGTCATAGAAAATTGAAAGATGATCACATCTTTAATTGTAACTTAATTGCATATATTCAGCTTTGCAAAGTCCCTCCTAATAATGTAATTTACAAAATGTGAACCAATAGGAAAGGGTATTTGTGTATATAAACAGGATGGCTCTCTTTTTTGTCTCCAGTTATGGAAATTCTTGAAGCCCAATACTCCATTGGAATCTCGGATTTCTAAGCAGTGGTGTGAAATTGGTTTCCAAGGTGATGACCCTAAAACAGATTTTCGAGGAATGGGACTTCTGGGACTGTACAATCTGCAGTAAGTAAAACGAAGAATAGTTGAGTGATGTTCTGATCTCCTCATATGGAAATGGCAAAGTGCAGTTATTAGTTCCAAAAACCACTTTCCAGAAGACTCCAAGAAAACATTCAAGTCCTCTGAGAGGTAACTCAGGTTTATAAAATTTTAAAAGCTACTACCACCTTCCGTCTATTTTAGAAGACTTCGTGGATTTTTTAAGAAAATCTCAAATGTATTTTTAAAAAGTTGTATTATGAAAAATTTCAAACATACATGACAACAGAGGGAAGATTATAAAGAACCCCTTTATATTGATCACCGAGATTCAGTAATTGTTGAAGTTGTGAAATACTTGCAATACTGTTTTTTTGGCAGAAGTGTTAATGAAAATCCTACACTGTCATTTCACCCCTCATATTTCAATATATAGCTCTAAAAAATATCTGTATTACTTTACATTAACCACAATGCCATTATCACATCTAACAAAATTAACGATGATCCATTGGTGTCATCTATGTCTGGTCCATACACAAATTTCCCAATCCTCTAAAAAATGTCTTTTTATAGCTGGTTTGTTCTAATGCAGTTCCGTATAAGATCTCCACACTGCACTTAGTTAATATGTCCCTTGGGTCTTTTAAAATTAGATCAGTATGTCCCCCTCTGCCCCTCCTTTTGCCCCCTCCCCCATGTCATTAACTTGAAGATTCCGGGCCGATTGTCCTGTAAAATGCCTAATGGTCTGGATTTGTCTGTTCGTACTTGGACCTGCTCCCTATATTTCCTGAAAAATCGGAGGTATTCGGGAAGGCTTGAAAAAAATTCGAGGTGACACCTCAGCAGGAGGCCTGCAGTATCTCACCACTCTCAGTCCTGTGCCAGCATGGACCTGAGGGACCACAGCCTGATGGCTCTACTGAGAAGTCCCCACCAGCCTGTCCTTCCCTAATTTTCACTGAACCAATTAATTAATTGTGCAAAAAGTGTTTTTCTAATTCTGTTATTCTTCCCATAATTGTTGGCTAGGATTCTGTAGACACTAAATTTCCTGTATCAACTGTGGTTATTGGTCATCTCTAAAATACAGGCAGGACAGGTGTTCAGGTTCTGTATTTGTTCGCCAATTCTGAATAAGGAGTTGGTGCCCTCATTTCCTTGTTAGTGATCCAAAAAAATGTTTTGCTTTTTCTCTCTATTTTTAAAAATCCATTTGTTAATTCCTGTGTTTTTATATATTTATTATTTTTTTCATGCTTAAGTTCAGTTAATTGTAGTCATTACTTTTTTAGCGAAAGAGAGTCCTTCCAAGTTGGTTCTTGTCTCCTTTGACACTACCCTGTTAGTGGGGGTAGTGATAAATTTTTAAAAGAAAATAAGCTTTAATCAGTCATTTTTGGAGGCACCCCATTTTTTCCCTATATCTTTCCCTTTATTTTAATTTTAGGAAGTTTAATAATCACCCATTCTTTCATGAAATATTTTAAGTGCTACATTATCATGTAATGTGGATAAATAGAAAATAAATCTTAATGACAAAGGTGGTGATACCAAAAGTGGGAAAAGGCTGTTTTTGAAAAACTAGAATTGGGACGATTGGCACTACTTCACCTCAGTGCACAAGATGAAAGTCAAAAAAAGCATCAACTGAAAAAGAAGAATCAATAAATTGCACACATTAAAATTGAAAACTTCTGTAAGATAAGCCACTGTAAGCAAAGTGAAATGATACAAAATTTCCTCCCACATAAATAATAAAGAATCCATATCTAGTATATTATTCTCACTAGGGTTATTTGTCTTATTTACTTGAGGACATTTTTTAGATATACTGAACCAAGAAATATGAACGAACAAGACATAAAAGAGGAAACTCAGATGACCAACGAAAGTATGAAAAGAAACTCAATTTCATCAATAATCTTGGATGTGTGTATTAAAATTGCTGACCTTGGTTTTAAATTTTCTGAGAGAAAATTCAAGAGCTTGTTTTATCCTTTAGGTTTATGTAGGAAATAATACACATCAAATTTGATAATATATGCATTAGTTTTAAAATTGTCTTTACGAGGTACTTTTTATGAAACATTTTTGAGGGTATATATGCTTTTTGCATTAATAATGGAAATTTCATTGCCCCTGTCCCCCCAGAACAGAATTCTATTTTTTTTTTAATATCTAAGCTCTATAAGACATTTTCCATTCATCCAGAATTCAAATACCCAGTGAATATTCTCCAAGAAAAGTGCATCTGAAATACATCCTTTCTCACTTCCCAAGTGTCTTCTCTCTCTGCTCTTTGGCTGTCATAACCCCTCACCATATCCCTTCAGCCAGACTTCTACCTTCTGAGGGCACCCAAATGCTGAGCCATCCTACCCCCTCATCTGTAACCCTTCTTAATAAGAATATTGTTGGCTCTCTGGGGAATGGCAAAGCTCATAATTAAATTTTCAAATCTACCAGACACATATCCTAAATCTGTGTGGGTTTCATAACTACCCTACCAAGTCATTTATTATGTTTGGAAAACTCTGTTGTGAAAAGCTAGAGGAGCTGAAACATATGATAATCATATGCCAGTATCCGTCTTTGAATCCAGAATAGCCTCAAGGTGGATTAAACTGAGTATATTCAGCAGATATGGAGTTACGGTCTTCTTTCCCTCCAACTGCAGGTATTTTGCAGAAAGGGATGCTGCAGCAGCTCAGCAGGTCCTCTCTGACTCTCTTCATCCAAAATGCAGGTAATTGTTGAAAATGAAAGATGGATTAGGTAAAATTAACCTCATCTCCTTCATGGATCTGTTGATGAGATTCTCAGGAGAGTCAACCCACCAAAAGTGAGGCTTAAAGCTCTTCCAAACACGCCCTTTTGACAAATGTTGAGCAGGAGGGTTAAAACTTCAGGTAACTACTCCAGGATTTAATATGTAAAGTGGCACCATTCAAGTGAGATATGCATTTAAAGGGACTGATAATGTCACCAGTGTCCAGGAAGACTGAGGAGGTGGCATGAAAGAAGGCAGGGTCTAGGAGTGAGAGTTCAGAGACAAGGAAGCATAATGGGGAAATAGAAGGAAGAACGAAGTCATGAAATCAGAGACCAGCTGAGAACGTCTAGAATTGCTGAGGCTTTTTTTGTTTTTGTTTTTGTTTTTTTTGTAGAATTCTAGATTCTAAATTATTTCTATTTTCATTTACCTTTCTAAATTTTTTTTCTTTAATTGACTCCATGAAGGGATATCACTAAAGAGGAAATAAGGTATTTTTTTCTTTGTTTTTGTGTTTTATTGCTTTTATTTTACTTTAGAGTAAGTATGGGTAAGAATTTATTAAAGAAATATAAATTCATGAGAAATGTGCAAAAAGCAAACATTTCCCAACTTTTTAATCTAATGTAATCAATTATATTTGGGCTATTTTTTAATGAACGGAAAACCATATTAGATTAACCTGATGGAAAATGTCAAGGAGCCTTTCTACAGCCATGACTGTACCTGGTTGGAGAAACATTTCAAACACTCACTGAGGCTGAACACCTCATTCCACACACTGTGACTCCATCTACCCGCCAAGAGACAGAGATTTTATTTTGCAGTTTTGTTGCACAGAGAAAATTTATTCTTATATTAATGTATTTCTAACTTGATTAATTTAAATATTAGTTTTTTTGTGTGTGTATCTTCTCATAAAGAGTTCCACTATTTTACAATCATGATTTTATATCACTTTATTCTCCTCAGCATGCAGATTAGTTGTTAGTATTCACATTTGGTGAATAATCAAAAATTTTATTATAATATTCCCAAAATTAAGGCATGCATTGACTTGGGTTATTTTCCCATACCTTACTATTATACTCATTCTAGCTTCATTTTGCTAAGGTTCATTAAATTGATATTACACTTCCCAAATTTACATTTATAACCTTCTATAAGATTAAAAATTCATTCTTTACTTTTATTTGCTTTAAGAAAAACAATAAAATCACTAAGCTCTTTCTTTATATATTACATGGTTAAAATCAAGCTATTTTAATTTTGACTACATCTTCTGAGTTGCATATTTCTGTAATGTAGAGACCCTGAGCTCCCTCTAAGTAAAACTGGCTGGGGAGTCTGTGTGTACTGTCAGGTGGCATTTCCTAGAGGAATATCAGCCATGAATCCTTTATGGTCCTTGGAAAGTAACAATCAGCTTAAAATATTTTTTAATTAACCATTGAAGGGGGATTAATTTTTTCTGTGAGCCATTCCCAGATAAAAGCTTTATAGTTGTGTCTCCTGTGTCAGCCATCAGAGAGGAGGTATTTGAGGGTTGTGTGACTGCTCTTAATTTAAGAAGAGACTAGAATTTGTGTGCTGTGTGTGTGGATATGTGTGTGCAGGCGTGTAGATAAAATTACCATGTTTTGTCCCTCAAGCTACAATAAAATTGAATAGGTGAAGTTCATGTATTAATTACTTAAAATTGATGGTAAATGTCACTGGATACAAATCAGAATGTTTTGAAAATGCTACTGTCTTTCTCCATTGACATCTTGAAGGAAGTCTATATTGACTGATTATGATATCGACATAGGTTCTCTCAGGCCCTGATACTCCAGGTGTTCAACATTGAGAAGTCAGTATATCCTAAGGAAAGTAACTTGAGGGATAAAAATGGATTTAAGTTTAAGAGGAGAATATTGACTGTTAGTTTTTGTTTTTTCCTGAAGAGAGATATCCAATTTGTTTGGGCAAGGACATCCTACAAGTAATCAAATGAATGGAGGTCATTTGGCTTTTTCTTATATTTCCAATGCAGATAGAGATTTAAGTTAACGAGTATGGAGATATCATGTGTTTATAAAGCTTTGCTGAAGAGAAAATAGGTGCTTATAAGTTCTGATATATAAAATTTCTTAAATTTCACACATAACTCACTTCGGTCTGGATGTGGGTGCGACTTTTAAGGTAAAAAATCTCCTGATGCCTCTTTGGCTGACTGGTTTGTTGGTTAGAAGTTACACCTTAAAAAGAGGTGGTGCATTTTAACATGAATTAAAAGCAGTTGCTTGGAATTATAACCATTCATTCACAGAGTAGAAAATACACATAGTTAAATACCAGTTTCGTATAATGTTTTTGTGGTTGTGTGTTGTGTGTATTACGAGTATTTTAATGTAGTGTTTGCTGTGTATTCTAGAGAACTCTCCTTTCTCCTACTTAGATGGAAGCTAAGTGTTTGTAATAACTCTAGTTTTTAAATTTTATTTAGTTCAAATGCTAACTACAATTTTGAGTGTGAAACACTGAGTAAAAGTTACGTCAGTCACAAAGAAGAGTGGATCATGGTTTCTGCCTCCAGGACACTGGCAGTGTGGAGAGAAACAGGAAAGGGGTGGATGTGCAAGTACACAAAGTAACATAGAATGTAAGGCAGTATTTTCAGAATGCCTGTGTGATAGAGCCCTTTCCTCAAACCGTCTTATTCAGAAGCTCAAATTGTAGAACATATTAAAATGAAACTGCTATGGTTTAGCAGACTTAGCTTAGCAAGAGGAAATGTCATTTTTTGAAACAAAATTTTTAAAACCTATATACATCCTTCCTTCCCCCCTCCCTCCTCTCCTTCCTCCCCCCTTTTTTCCTTCCTTTCATTCTGTTACTAACTCAATCATTTATTTATCAATAAACATGTATCTGGCATCTACTACATTCTGGGCATCACAAATAAGGCTGAGGAGGATAAATGCCAGGAGATAAAACCAAACAAAATGCAATGGGAACTCATGAGAGGGGGAGGTAACATCTAGAGAGAGGAGAGAGAGATACCAGGCGAGGTTTCATGGAGGAGATGGTGTTTGATAACTAATGACAGCGTGAAAGTGGGTCTTAATGTTTGGCCTTTAGGGCTGTCTGCCGCTGCTGCACTAAAGTGAATAGGGGGTAAGTAGCATGTCCTTAAATAATTCCATTTCTGAGCTCCATATACATTGTACGGTGGCTTTTGAAATTGATAACCTTTAGATTGATTAGTGTTGAGTAACTGAGTTACAGACAACTCTGCATATAGTTAACAGTTTTAACACAGCGTTAAAAGAGAACAAGTACCAGTTAGAGATTAAATCTTATTTATGTATATATTTATTCATTCACTCAGCAAATTCAACAAAGCAGATTGGGAGAAGAAAAGGATGGATAAAGCAATTGGGTGAGTGTGGGATCTCATATATAAAGACTGTCGGTCTGAACCAGAATCAGAACATAAGTCTTAAGAGCATTGTGAAAGATGAAAAGAATTAAATTCCATTTGTTCTGATGGAAATGTACAATCCAGCTGAATTTTTTTAGGACACTTATATGGTTTTGGATTTATTTGCTGGTTATATGATATTACTTTGCCTGTGATCAACTGACAAAATAGGTAGTTATATTTGTATGGAAATGATTTTCGGAAATCATTTAGAATTACATTTGGTAGTTTTCTTTTAAGGATTTCTATTAAGTATTGGGCTTAATTAAATAAAAATTTACTTGAGAAGTGTTTTTTAACCCCCATTTCATCCAAAACTATCTCTTACAGAGAACTTTTTTTCTGTGCTGGATTTATATTAGCAGAGAGGATTTAAGAACTCAGTTCCCTTTAAATTTTAATAGACATATAGCAAAGGGACTAGAAAATATACACTGTGTTAGGACACATTTCAACTTTTTTCTCATTTAAAAGTAATATATGATTTGTTATAAAAATTTAGAAAATATAGGAAAAGTAAACCAAAAGATCACCCCAATCCTATTACTCTAGCATACCCATATTAATATTTTGTGGCATTTCATTCTAGCCATTTTTCCATGTACATATGTGTGTATATAATAAAACTTGTTGTGTTCTATTCATACTGTTTTATGTCCTGCTTAAATAGTCTTTAAGAATATAGTTTTAATTAGCTGCAATATGTTATATGCGATTACTATAACATTTCACTATATGGGTTTTTTTAGGATATTTGAATAGTTTCCATGTCTTCACCATTATAAATAATGCTGTAATGAATATCCTTGTGTATAAAGTTTGTCCACTTAGGATTTTTTTTTATCATATATTTGGAAGTGAAATAACCAAGTCAAAGCACATAAACTCTCAATTCTCTTGGTACACATTACTGAAATTTTCTGGTAAATTACAAACGTCAAGGTTTTGATAGGGTAGAGGGGAAAGACAATCTGTCACCTGATAATTTAATAGTAATTTAAACATTAGATTTTCATTTTTTGAAATGCTTATTTCCCATATATGACACGCAGTTGATTTTGTGGTTTACACTTTACAGGTACTCGTTCGCAATCGTGGGCATCAACATAACTGATCTGGCATATAATCTGCTGGTCACCGGAGCTCTAAAAACCCATTTCTACAACATCGCCCCAGAAGCTCCAACATTGTCTCACTTCCAACAAACGTTCTGTAAGTGTCCTGTTGCCTAATTATCAATATAGATTTCTATAGAACATGCCAGACAAGGGTTGAAGCTGAGAGATCTTTGTAATTTGGCCGCTTTGGGGCCTTTGAACTTTCTTCTTTGGTTTTGATTTTTTATTCTCATTCAAAAACCTACACATATATTTTCGGGCATTATGGATTTTTCTCTTTCCTGCATAATATCCAGTGTATCAACTTGAGTTGTAAAAATGCTCCCAGAAAGTAGGACAAAAAGTCATAAATAAAAAACAAAGGTTGAGAAATTAAAGGACCATTTCAGGAAGTCTTATCTCTAAATAATAGGAGTGTCAGAAAAAGAACAGTGAAAATTAAGGGGAAGGAATCAAAGAAATAAGTTAAGAAAAATTTTCAGAACTGAAAGATGAGTTTTCATATTTAAACTAATACTCAGCAACATAACAGATTAAAATAGATCCACACCAAGGTCCATATGATTGTGAGATTTTATGACACTGGAAAGAGATGATTCTGAAAATTTCCAAAGCTGTCACATAAAGAATTGGGAATCAAGATGACATTGGACTTTTCAACAGCAACGTTGTATTTTAGAAAACAGTGGAATACTGTCTTCAAAAATTTGAGAGATTAAAAAAAAAGTCTAAGGGAATGCGATTTTCAGTTTAGAATTCTATACCCAATCTCACTTACTAATTAAGTGTGGGAATAGAATAAAGACATTTTTCAGTGCAAGGTCTTAAACATTTTATCTCCCTGTACCTTAGAAAGCTCCTGAAGGATATGTTCCTCAGTTTAGAATTCTATACCCAATCTCACTTACTAATTAAGTGTGGGAATAGAATAAAGACATTTTTTAGTGCAAGGTCTTAAACATTTTATCTCCCTGTACCTTAGAAAGCTCCTGAAGGATATGTTCCCACAAAAATAAGAGAATAATCCTAAAAGGAATAAATGGGATTCAGAAAACAGGAAGTCTATCGCAGGAGAGAAGTGAAGGGAATCTTCAGGATGAAGGTGAAGGGAAAGCCCAAGATGATATCTATGCAATAGGCTGAAAATAATAAATCTAGACTTTAGCAGGTCAGAAGGATCTGAGAGAGACTCTGGAGAATATAAAATTCACATAATACCTACCTTGTTTGAACACATCGAGAGGACACTGGCATATTTAGGGGAACATTTGAGGTTGAATTCAGTGAGAAACCAAGCAAATAAACAAAGAAGGCAATTATTAATACTAAGTAAAGTGTGACAAAATAAGTGACCATGTGGCTTGGGTGGGTGAAAGGGAACTAAGTCCTCATCTTCTATAAAGGGAAGGAAACAAATCAAGCAATGGAAGGTATGGTATTTAGATATGGAGATCAATAATCAAAACAATCGACTGAAAGAGTTGAAATGTTACTTTAGGGAAGCAGGAATTAGGGCAAGAGATGCTGCTGTTTTTTGTTTTGTAACAAGACTTGTTAAACTATTTGATTCTGAGCTATGTGTATGTATAACTTAGATAAAAATAAAAAGGAAATTTAAAATGCATATACTTTATGACTTGTTAATGGAAAATGTAAGTCCCTACATACATTATTACAGCTCCTTCTTTGACACTTGATGATTACCTTTACTCCTGTAACAATTCTGACCATCTCCAACAAATATTAAGATTTTACTACAGATCAGGTTCTGTGCTGAGAAAGACAGGCATCTAAATAAATAATTAAAACATAATAGGTAGACTTTTGTGATTGAGGAAGTAAAGATACTGTTTTATTTTATTTTTTCCCATTTATCTATTTATTGGCAGCTGGCTGCGTTAGGGATCTGAACCCCTGACCTTGGTGTTATAACACCATGCTCTAACCAACTGAACTAACCAGCCAGTCCAAGATACTGTTTTTAAAAATTTTAAAGGCCTATGGCTGGCATAGCTCGTTCAGTCTGGGCATCAGGGAAAGCTCCCCAAAGTGGATGCCACTTTTGATGATACCTGAATGATGAGTGGCAGGAAATAAAGCAATGGTGGCTGAGTGGCCCTGCCAGAGGCAGTGACATGGGTAAAGGCCATAAAACAAAAGAATCTGATTAATTCAAGAAATAGAGCATATGGTTTGAGAAGGAGGTGACTGGAGATGACACCAGAAATGTAAGAGCAGGGATGAGGACAGATCCTGAAGACCTATGTGAGCTATGTTTAAGAGTATAAACATAGGTAGGTAAATAAAACCTCTTGCTATGTATAAAAAGTTTGTGGAAAAATAGAATTAAAAAATAATACGTATGTTTACATAAACTTTTTGAAGACCCCCTATGTATAGAATATAACCTATTCTGTAGTTACCATGCTCTAGGGAAATCAGGGAGGCAGCTTTGAGGGAAAATAGAATGAGTTTAGTTTTAGGCATACTGAGGGTGAGTTCCTTTTGGAAAATCTGTATGGAGCTGCAGAGTGAACATTCTAATGTAAGGCTCTGGAGCTCTGAAGAGTTAGAAGGCCTCAAGCTACAGATTTGGGATTCATCAGCAATGAGGGTAAGATCAGAGCCACACAGTAGGGGAGCTCTCCCAGGAAAGAATCAAAGTTAGAATCATCATGAATCAGCATTTAAGGACAGGAATGTTTGTTTTGCTCACTGCTGTATCCTCAGCACAGAACCTGGTATAGAGTAGAGGCTCAGGAACTATTTGTTGGATGGATGGGTGGATGGATAGATGGGAGGCAAAAATATTGGATGATATTCTTAGCACGGGGAAGGAGAATCTAGTTTCTCTAGAAAAAATCAACGGCCTGGATTGATGTGCTTCCAAGAGAATCCTATTCCAGATGAGTATGCATGCAATAAGATTTCTTATTTCCCAAGGTCCTTATCTGTTTTGGAAACAGCAGCTATCCCCCTATGGACTGGGGTGTAGGCAGAGGGACTCAGTCCTCTCCAGAGCAAGCAAACTGTTTCCCAGATTCTTTGTTCCTTCATCAGACATGATCTGTTCCACACATCTCTTCTGTAATATTCTTGCAATTACCTGTGTCCTTGCATATATCTCTGCTTTCTAATGACTGAATGCAGTGAAACAAAACTAATACACATTCAGGCAGTAACGATTATCCTACAGGCTTGAGTTGGAAAGCCAAATTAGTATTCAAAGCAAGTATTTCATCTAGGTGGAAGAATATAAGAATAAAATACCTCTATCATTCTGACTTAACAGCATTACTCAGTGAACACTGTGCTGCCAAGGCAGTAGGCTACAAAAAAATTGCATTTAATTTAAAGCTCCACTGAGCACACAGCCTTGCTGAAATGGAGTGAGGTTGGGTTTAGCAAGCAGAAGTAAAGCACAATGGCCAGAAGAGGAAAAGGAATTATCTTTTCTTTGACCTCCAAAAGAAGAAATTAGTCATCAGGAATAAGAACCTGGGGAACAGAATGCACTGGAAAAGGCAGCCTATTACAGTGGTGGAAAGTCAGCTGGTTTCAGGTCCTGGCTTCCAGCTTCCAGCTGTAATTGTGTAATTGTACACCATTCAAGTATTTTGTCTAAGCCTAATGTCCTCATCTGTAAAATGGAGATGTGATATCTGTATTACCTACACCACAAAGCTGTTGTAAGAATTAAATGAGAGACTATAAGCAATAGTCTGGCCTCTCTTTTCTCCCTCTCCTCTCTCAGCTGACAAATCATCAGCTGAAATTGTATACCTATCTCCCTCTCTCCAAGGGACCGAAAATTAGGGAGCACAGCTCTCTACCTTTTCTTCAGCCTCATTACCTAATACTGTATCTGTTACATATTTGTTAACTGGCAGATGGGTCAACTGAACAATCGATCAAATGAATTTTGAACACTGTCTGTAATATTATATGAATAAGTAGAGTTTTATGATCATACTATGTACCTTGGAAGCCAGGCCACCGTTTCTGCATTTTGATTGAGATCATGTATACAGTCTCTAATTATTTTCCTGACAGGATAGAGAAAGAGAGTCCCAGGGAATCAGTCTGCAAGCTTTAAAGCTTGACTTTTGTAGCTTTATGAGGAAGTTCTGAGAATGGTGCCAGATTATGAACCACCCCCAACTCTACCCTAACCCTAGACCATTTCTTAAACCTTTCAAAGTGCGTTTCCGTAATTGCGTGTAAGGTAGAAAAATGACGAAACCAAATGAATCTGCATTCTGCTAAAACACAGTGCTACACTGCATAACCTTTTAGTTGCCAAAATACCTGCACATTGTAGGAAAGTGAATTCTTCATTAAAAGGTGACTTTTCACAGTGACTGCTTATCATATCAGTGGGAGTAAAGGCACTGTCATTCATGAGATACTAATGAGATGCATCATGGGTGATTTTAATTCATAGTATTAGAAACCTGACTTTACATACGAAATAGCTCAGGTGCTTTCATTTGAGCTCAAAGACCAGTCAGTAAAACTATGTGTGTATTGAATATAGTTAAGGAGAAAAGAAATTATAAATTATCGTAGTTTTTTTTTAGAACCACGAAGATCGTAATATTTAGAAGGAAGCCCTGGGAACCTAAAAGATGGCATCTTCTAAAGCAATGGTTCTCAAACATTACTGACACGAGATTTATTTTACTGAATTCCAAGTCTGGTTGAATCTGGGAGGATCTGCGTTTTTAACAAGTACCCTAGACCATTCTTGGGATATTATAGGAGTTTGCCCGGTTACTGAAATTTGATGGATGATTGAATCCTTTTGGTTGGACAAGATACTGAGATCAGAGGAAACAAGTTCCTGTTGGTGTGCACTAAAACAACCAGGATGATAAACAGACTCCACATCATGGCATGTGAGAAATGGTGAGGAGAAACAGGGGAGCTTAACCTGGAAAAGAGATAAGCTCGGGCATAAAACACACTTCGAATACTTGAGTTGGAGAAGGGTTGAATTGTTCCATGAAATACAGGGTAATAGATTTTGGCCCAGTGTAAGAAAGAACCTTGTAGGAATCAAGTTCTTCATCCATGGAACAGTCAGTGTTGTCACCAGAAAAGTTCAGGCCTGGATGCCGCCTCGGGAGAGGAATCCAAGCATCAGATGAGCACAGGTGGCTCCTGGGGTGACTGATCCCTCGGATTTGGGGCTTCTCTAATGTGGCCAGGTTTCCATGACAGTGGTAGTCAGCCCAGGCTGGTGTAGCCCAGAGACCAGTTGGGTAAGGCTGGTGTGTGCCCCATCAGAAATTTTAAAAGCAGTCATGTCAGTTATTGCATGTGGAGGGCCCAAAGACAGGCTAGTCCTAAAAGAAATGTGAAATAGATAAATTCTCTCTCTCTCTACTGTTCCTCCTGTGTTTGTAGAGAGACCATGTACTTAAAGATGTATAAGCAGACTTAATGATGTCTGGAATCAATAATCAGAGGGGTGAGTCTATAAAAGTGGGTCAACATCTGGCAACATGTGCTGGGGGGAGGTCACTTCTAATTTTGTATTATAGTGAGATATAAATAAAGATTTTTTAAAAATGTGTATAGAACTATGTTGAAGGTTTTCCCTTACATAGCTAGTTGCCAGAAGAACATGTTTTTCTAAATTCTCCTCCCATGCCCCTCGTCATCTCCACTGCTCACCCCTTCCCTGTTTCCATTTACACGTGGAAGTAGAAGAGTTGGATTCAAACCAGGTTACTGGCTGCAGAGTCCTGGCTCCTGTTTTCTACTACCTTTTAATGTTAACACATAGAAACACTTGCGTAATATTTGTTTTTCTTTTTTTTTTTTAACTAGCATTTTTTCTTTAATTTTTTTTTCTAATATATAGAGACACCTGAGCTTGCAGTGAGTTTACTACATGCAAATATCTAGTATTGCCTTTTTAAAAAACTGTTTACATTTTAATTCTAAATGTGGTAAATAAAAAAATGAATGAATGTAGTGGAGAGAGGGGGCACAGTGGGGAACAGAACACGATGAATAGGTGCTTGTATCAGATACTTAACATTTATTCCAAAAATTTTCCCAATCCAGATCATTCATGGATAACATTTTTGAGACACAGAAGTATTTGAATATGAAATTATGCTTTAAAGCAAAAAGCCTTATCAACAATTTCATATAGTTTAATAATAATCAGTCTGTGTTGTTCCGAGTTGATTTACAATTATTATTGTTTCATAATAGGTTGTCAGAACACATTTGTTTGATTTGTCAGGGTAATTTAAAACTTTAGTTAAATTAAGTATCAAGAGAAAAAAGGCAGAGCGGAGTAATTTTGAAAAATCGGACCATTATGTTAATTTAATTAGGAGAGGAAAACTCAAGTAGCCACTGCCTGCCTTTCGTGATATGTTCCCAATGTGATTCATATTCAAGAGATGGCAGGCTTGATTTGTCTTCCTGCTTGAGAGGAGCGAGAACAATTCTAGGACCTATTGCAAAAATCTTGCAGATTGGCAGTTTCTACTGCACTGGTTTTAAAGAATAATCTTAAACAGTCATATTTGCTATATTTCGATGTTTTCTTTGAGCTGCACAGTTGCTGTTGCTTTGGTCAACATCTCCTTCAGCATTTAGGATGATTTTGAATGTGGTATAAGGACTTTTTTCCTCCTGCATTCTTATACTGTCTTATCTCTCACAGGCTACTTGATGCATGAATTTCATAAGTTTTGGATTGAAGAGGACCCCATGGACATAATGGAATTTAATCGTGTGCGGGAGAAATTCCGCAAGAGGATCGTAAAACAGCTGCAGAACCCAGACATGGCACTGTGCCCACATTTTGCTGCCTCGGAAGGTTTAATCAACATGTAGTTTCCCACACTGGTTTTAATGGGTACCCTGGAACACTGCCTCATTGTCGTGTTAGATCTCTGCTTAGGTCACAGCTCACACACTGAATGCACACGGTGATTGTATGCATGCCTTTTGGTACAGTATTTTCATCTCTTGGTCATAATTCCAAGATCCCCAGATACCACTATTTCTGGAGTATCTGTCATCCGGTGACTGCTCATATTGTGGCATTATGCAGTGTTACATCTTGCCTTGACACCCAGGTATGGAAAGAGTTTTCTATTTTTTTAGATTTTTTCATCCCCTTCATAATTCAGCATTAAAGAATCGTATTTCTCTAGCTGTATTTTGTATGTTAAGAGGGTTAGCTGAATCTTGTTCTGTGAAAGCCTTTTAATTTATTAATATGTTTCATGACTACTGCTGCTAGCTTCTTAAGCCAGGTTCATGCTTGGACCTCATTCTGATAAAGTATAAGACTTTAAAATAATACAGACAGACACATGATAAGCCAAACTTTTCCTGCAAACATCGCTGTGCTTCGCAAAAATGTAATGAGGCTTACAAGAAGTTTTAGGTAGGAGCTGTTTTTGTTTGAAGTACTGTAGAATTATACTGTAACTTACCCCCAGTTGTCCCATAGTCATCTGGATATCAAATTATTTTATTCCAATAATTTCACTGGCTTGGATACCTAAATATGTTTATGATGCTTGGAGCCTCAGAAAAGAAGTAAGCATATTTCAAAAGCTGCAAAAGGTTTTTCACTGCCTGCCTCTTGCTGAACTCAAGAGTTACACCCTGGCACTGTTCTGATCCAGGCATCTTTGGTTGGGGAACTGAATACTGACCAGTTTGTTTTCTATGTCAATGGGCAATATTAAAAAACAATTTGCAAGAAAATACATTGAAAGAAAGGAGCCTAAGCTATGTCACTCTTCAGTATTTCCTGAAAATAATGACCTTGTCTTGTATCAGGAAAAGAAGTAAATTGCTTGGAAGGGGAAAAGTCAAATCATTCCAAAACTGCTAAAAATCATTTTAAAAACCATGATTTAGTTTGGAATTATGATTGTAGTCTGTTGAATAGTATTTACCATGGCATTTCATACCCATGGTATTTTATACCTTCTGGCTATCGATTTTAGTATCATTAGATGTTTGTGTAATCACTTGCTTATTTAAATGAATTTTGAGTACTGCCTAACTGTCGGTTATATGAATAAATTACATGTCACACTGTAACACAGAGTGGATTTCATTTTGACATTTCTGTGCTCGTACAGCTTCTGAATATGCAAATATATGAGTGGGCAGAATGTCAAAGACAGACAACCTGGAGCTGACAATAAATCACGCCATTATTCAGAGTAACCAGGTGTAAATTAGAATGTCTTATGTCTGAGAGATTTCTTTAACTAATTTTGAGGCCTGATGGTGCTTTCATAAAAGAAGGAATGTTTCTTTGTGACTGACTCCCTGCGAAGCCTGGTTTGGCTACTGCTAGATAGTGATGAAGAGACAGCATTAACTGCCCATTGTTTCCTTGTCTGTTCTAGCTCCTCTGGAGTCGTGTTCTTTTCCCTTTCCGCCATTTACCAGGTGGCAGCGTTTTGCATTGCCTCTATTATAGCTCTGTGCCCTTCCTAGAGTGGGGAACGGAAGGAGTTGGTTAACACGTGAGGTGTACCATGAGTAATGACAAGTATAAATTCTCTCCAGAGCAAGTGAGAATGTGTGAACCTCGTAGATGGCCTGTCTTGGGAGCGCTGAATTCCCACCGCAGCTGCAGCTGCAGCTGCTGTAGATGAAGGTGTTATTCCATGTGCAATGCAGCCTTTGTCAGCTGCATGTGTACACTGTCTCTTTCTGTCCACTGTGTTCCTGTGTCACTGGCATGGCTTGATCATATCTGGCACTTACACCAGCTCACGTCTCTTCTGTTCAAGTAGAGAGAGTTGATGCTAACAAAGCTAAGAGTTTCCCCTCCGAGCTCCTTGAGTGCTTTCTCTCTGGTGTATCTTAACATGGCAGCACAACTTCAGGATGAACAAGCCCCGCCAGCTTCTATTGCTGAGTATTATTAGATTTCTCATTCACACCTCTGTGGAAGATGCATTCTACCCAGTAACACAAAGTGAAGTGAGAAAAAGAAGAGGAGAAGGTTTCAAAAGCATCCAAAATGTGTGATGTGTGTGTCTGTGTGTGTGTGTGTATGTGTTTCCCTTGAGTATTTTTAGTTTGCTTATACTTAATCTGTTGAACAAGGGTTGACCACACAAAATGTAAGTTGTGTAGCAAGTTTCTTCCAAGTTTTCCAAAACATGACTGACTATGATAAAAACACATTCCAGTTTGCACTACAGAAAGAAATTTTGCCTGATAACCCCTCATCTTTTCCGTATTTGAAAAGAGGCTTAAATATATGCTAATCCCAAGAAATAGGGTGACCTTACAATATATCTTCCAAACCAGGATACTTTTGAGAGAGAAAGAGGATGTTGTTAATAATTTCTTTAGGACAACAGGGTAAACTGGGACTGTTTGAGGAAACTGAGATGTTAAGTGACCAAAAGAGACCAAAAGATAGACATAAGTAGAGATTGTCAACGCACAAGACAATTAGGCAATTACAAACCGGTTTCTTCACTTTCTAACTTCTGGCAAAAGTACATCTTAGGGACATAGACATTTTGATATCCAGGATACTACCCAAAATCTTAAGACCTTTCACAGATATGGGCTTGATCTGAGCTGACAAGTTCAGCTGCACAGACTAAGTTGGCAATGAGAAAATAAATCCTAGTGTTGAGCTCTATGCCCACAAACTAGCTTAATGCATAAACATATGAGGCCAGATCCAATTGAATGGGAATGAGGAGGGGACCAGAGTTGGTGGAGTGTGGGGATAGGGGAAGGGAGATCATGGAGAGAAGGGGAAGGGGACAGACAAAAAGGAAAGTGTCAGTGAGGCCTACAGCCTCATCCAGGAAACTGAGTCATAATGACACAGGCTCTATCGAAGCAATGCCTCTAACTCTCCAGGGAGCTTAACAGTGGTGGCTACTTAATGTGGAGACAAAATGGCAGAAAAGCAGAACCGAGTATAGAAAATGATCAAAAGAAGATAAAAGATTCTGGTTTGGATTCCATTTCAAGGGCTATCATTTAGTGAGTTCTTAAGCTATGGACAATACTAGACCCTGCCTTGCGTTATTTCATCTCCTTAACAACATACAAAGTCAAATGGGTTTTTGGTCATTTGGCTTGCTTGTTTTTCTAGACCAACAGGCTTAGAGAATTTAAATACATTGCCCAAGCTCTCAAGAGAGAAGTAAACGGCATAGCTAGACAGTTAAACCCCCTTCTGTCATGCAAGTTAAGTGTCTTTTTGTGATTGCCATCTACCATACAAAGGCTTAGATGAATTCCACAGCATCACAAGGCATGGGTTTTGGAATAGACTTTATTAGAGAAATTTCTAAACCAAGGGTCAGCAAAAGAAAAAGGTACAAGTGCTTCCCATCATCCCAAGGCATGCCAGGGCCTGGGTGCTCTGCTGGACGCACTCAGGTGTGTGTTCAGGTGCAGAGAGCCTGCCCCTGTACTTCTTTTAGGGGCAAGCAAACTTGGCAAAGGAGTGGTGATACGATCAGACCAGCTGGTAGCCAGTCTCCAGATCTAGCTGCCAGCTGGTTGGGAGCCAAGTAGGGGCACCAGCTGCCCTGCACCTGGAGACTGGGGGTCTGTGGGATGTCACCCTGGGGGAGGAAATCTCTGGTCCTAAGAGAGGCTGAGTTTGGATACAACCTTTCTGCTGGGAGAGAGAGGAGCCTTTAGTCTCATCTGGTTTGTCCCAGCAGCCCAGACACAGCTCATGAGTTATTTTTTGACAAATCTTCTCCTTGTATCACACCCATATTCTTACATTTTGACATTAGCTCTTCTATGCCAAGTGTATAACAATTATGGAAGCATAGGGAGAGACATCAACAGCCTCAAGCTGTTTGATACAAAGAGTTACATAATCCACTTTATGTCAAGTGTTTGCTCTTTCTGTAAAGTACAGCAGGAAAAAAATAGCGGTCAGAAGACCCAGATCTGTGTAGGTGCTGCTAGTCTGTCTTAAGTCAGTGACTTAACCTCTCTGACTTTGCTTCTACCATCTGTAACATAAAAACAATGACAGTTCCTCTTTGGAGGACTATTATAACAATAAAAATCAAATAAGCTATTATTAATTAAAGTGCTTGGGAAACTCCAAAGTACTAGTTAAATGCATGTTTAATTATGCTTTTGTATTTATCCATTTCGTTTTTGGCTTTAAGCTTACTCTAACAGAAATTAAGCTACAAAATTTGTCCTTCTAGCCAGTGTCCCCCATTAATTCAATTCAGCAAATATTTGCTGAGAACTTATTTTAGTGCCAGGCATCATGCCAAGTCTGGGGATCAAATGGGAAACAAGAGCTTGGCCTTGGTCTGAGGGACCTCATAGTCTAAGTCTGGAGACCTGCTTCTCAAAGTCTGGTCTTCGGACCACCAGTATGAGCATTGCTAGAAATGAGTCATCTCAGCCCCCTGCTCAGACCTACTGAATGAGAATCCTCATTTTACCCCTCTCCCGGGGTGATTCGTGTGTACAGTAAGTTGAGAAGTGCTGCTCTGGGGGTATTGATCTGGTTGGTGTCCACTGAAACCTGACAAGGTTTAGTCTTAACTGTTAGCAGCTTAGAAATAAAAACATTCCCTTTGTTTTCCCTCAACTTATTCTATCAGTGTAACTTGACTCTGTGCCGATCTCTAACAGAGAAGGACCACCCAGGGGTGCAAACAGGAGTTAGCACAGATGAGGGACTCTGCGATGGCCTTCCCCCACTCCTCACTGCCGCCCTCCCCCGCAACCCGGAATGCTTCTTGAGAAGCTGCTTACAGGATCCAAAGCTAGTGCTGCCCCAGGGGCAAACTCCCACTGATGGCCCTTCTCAAAGTTTTCTTCTTTCGAGATGTCTGTCAGAATGCCAGCCTCCTAGATGCTGGGGAAAACAAATAAACAGACTCTTCATTTGCAGACCAAGGTAGAGCCCTTCCTTAAATAAACCAAAGAATCTCACACAGACTGTATTAAATGAGTTTACATGTATGAACATGCCACACAAATGTGAGAATTTCTGTTTTTAAAAATTATTATTATCTATACAAATGTAAGGAGACATGGATCATGTAAATAGGATCTATCAAAAATGCCACTAACATGCTGTGGGTTTATTTGTTTTTATGGATTAATACTTTTTAATGACATTAATTTGGTGGGTTTTTTCCAGCTTTTGAAAGCATTTTTTATTAAGCTCCTCCTGAAAATAATTGTATTTCTTACAACATGCAATTGTAAGGAATAGTATGACGAGATCCAATCTACCTGTCACCCAGTTTCCCACAATGGTAACATCTTGCATAACTATAATATAATATCACAACCAGGAAATTGACATTGATACAATTCACTCCTTCAGGTTTCACCAGTTTTACATGTAAGAGTGTGTATGTTTGTTTCAATGCAATTTTATCATCTGGGTAGATTCATGCAATCACCACCACAATCAATGTTTGGAACACTTCCATCACCGTAAGGATGTCTTGTGCTGCCCTTTTATAGCCATGCCCACCCTCTTCCTCTGAGAGATGTTTCTAAGCACTGGCAACCACTAATCTGTTCTCCATCTCTATCATCTGATCATTTCAAGAATGTTTTATAAATGGGTTTATACAGTAGGTAACCATTTTTTGATTGGCTTTTTCAATTCAGCATAATTCCCTTGAGAGCCATCCAAATCTGTGCATGTATCAACAGTTCATTCCTTTTTATTGCTGAATAGTATTCCATGGAATGAAGATACCACCACTTGTTTAACCATTCATCTGTTGAAGGACATTTGAGTTGTTTCCAGGTTTTGGCTATTACAAATAAAGTTGCTCTGAACAGAGTACAGACTTTTATGCAAACATAAGTTTTCATATCTCCAGAATTAATGTCCAGAAGTGCAATTACTGAGTCATATTGTAATTCATGCTTAGTTTTATATGAAAAAGCCAAACTGTTTACCAGAGTGGCTGTACCAGTTTACATTTCCACCAGCAATGTATGAATGATCCAACTTCTCCACATTCTCACTGGCATTTAATGTTGTCACTGCTTTTTATTTTAGCCATTCTAATAGGTATATAATGATATCTCATTGTGGTTTCAATTTGCATTTCCCTAACGACTGATGATGTTGCATGTGTTTTCATGTGTTTACTTGCCATTTTATATCCTCTGCAGTGAAATGTCTGTTCATGTCTTTTGCCCATTTTCTATTTGAATTGTTTGTTTAGTTTTGAGAACTCTTTATATATACAGGAGAATAGTCCTTTGTCAGATATGCAGTTTGCAAGTATTTTTTCCCAGTATTTAGTTTGTCTCTTCATTCTCTTAACATAATCAACAAAAAAGTCTGTTTCTGTTGCTTATAACAAAATATCTGAAACTGGGTAATTTGTTAGGAAGTGGAATATATTGCTTACAGTTTCTGAGGCTGGGAAGTCCAAAGTCCAGGGAATACGTCTGGTGAGGGTCTTCTTTGGAGGTGGTTTTATGACAATGCAGGGGTATCACATGGCAGAAAATGGTAGAGCAGAGGGAGACTAACCCCTCTTGTGCTCTTCTTTTAAAGCCCACAGAACTATGCCCCTGACACCATTTTTAATCTACTCACTAGAGTGTGGCCCTACAATCTAATCACCTCTTCAAGGCCCCATCTTCCAATAACCACAATAGGATTTCCCACCCTCAACAGTTAAAATGGGAATTATGTTTGGGGGAGACATTCAACCCAAAGCATTTTGCCCCTGGTCCCCCCAAAATTCATGTGCTTTTCACATACAAACACATTTGTTTCACCCCACAGTCTTAACTTGTTTCATCTCAAAAGCCAAAGGTTCAAAGTCCCATCTGTGAAGTCAAAACAAGTACTTCCAAGATAGAATGGTGGGACAAACATAGGGTACATAGTTCTAGGAAGAAATAGGCCAAAAGAAAGGGATAACAAGTCCGAAACCCAGAAGGGCAGGCATCAAATCTTACAGCAGACGAATCATTTACCTTGACTCCATGTTCAATGTCCTCTGCATGCTGGTGTGAGGATTGGTCCCCAAGTCCTCAGGCAGCTCCACTCCTATGGCTTTCCTGGTCTCCAGCCACACTTCAGATCTCCCAGACTAGTGTTCCACTCTGGTAACTCCACAATTCTGGGGTCTCCTTGATGGTCCTACTCCCATGGCTCCACTAAGCATGGCACTATTGGGGTTTTTCTGCTTCATACTTCCATGTTTCCACTCAGAAGGCTCTGTGGGGGATTCTATCCCTGTGACCAATCTCTTCCTGGGCCCCCAGGCTTTCCCATACATCCTTTGAAATCTGGGTTGAGTCTCCCCAGCCTCCACAGCATTCTGTGGGCCTGCAGACCTAATACCATGTGGATGCTGCCAAGGCTTCTGGCTCCCATACATCCTTTGAAATCTGGGTTGAGTCTCCCCAGCATCCACAGCATTCTGTGGGCCTGCAGACCTAATACCATGTGGATGCTGCCAAGGCTTCTGGCTTGTATTTTCCAAAGCTGTGGGTCCAGCCACACCTGGGGCCAATGTAGCCATGGCTGGAGCAGCCAAAGCAGCTGGGGAGACTTCTGCAATGCCTTCAGGGCTTTTTCCCCCTTCTCTTGATAATCCCTTTCTTTTGTACTAATCTCCTTGGTCATACCCTATTTAATTGCTCTCCTGAATATGCTGTCTGCTTCTCTACCATATGGACAGGCTGCACATTTTCCAAATCTTTGCACTCTGCTTTCCTTTTCATTATAAATTCTGACTTTACATCATGCCTTTGCCAACATAACTCAGCATAGGCTGTTGCAAGTAGCCATGCAGCTTCCTAAATGTTTTGCTGCTTAGAAATTTCTTTCACTAAATACTGTGGGCCAACACCTTGAAGTTCCGCATTCCATAAAACTTTTGGGCATGAACATAGTGCAGCCAAGTTCTTTGTCAGTATATAGCAAGTGTGATCTTTGCCCTAGTTTCCAATAAACTCCTTATTTCTATCTGAGAACTCCTTACAATGGTCTTTACAGTCCATGTTTTCATAAGCATTCTGCTTACCATCATTTAACCAGTCCCTAAAACTTCTGGTTTTCCTGTCTTCTAAATTTTCACCAGCATCTGGGCTTTTTCTTGCCTGTTCCACCAAATTCTTCCAGCCTCTCCTCAATACCCAGTTCCAAAGCCACTTCCACATTTTCAAGTATTTGTTATAAGCAACACCCCACTTCTCTGGTACCAATTTCCTGTAATAGTCCATTTCTGTTGCTTATACCATAAATACCCAAAGCTGGTGATTTATAAAGGAAACTAAATTTATTGCTTACAGTTGCAGAAGCTGGGAAGTCCAAAGTCCAGGGAACACATCAAGTGAAGGTCTTGGTGGTGGCTTTATAGCAATGCAGGATCTCACATGGCAGAAAATGGTGGAGCAGAGACAGACTAACCTCTCATGCTCTTCTTTTAAAGCCCTCAGAACCATGCCCCTGATCACCATTTTTAATCGATTTACTGCAGCATGGTCCTATAATCTAATCACCTCTTTAAGGCTCCATCTTTCAATTACCATAATAGGATTTCCCACCCTCAAAAGTTACAGTGGGAATTACGTTTTGGGGGACATTCAACCCAAGGCAGGTTTTAATTTTGATGAGGTCCAATTTATCAATTTTTCTCTTATGAATGACATTTCTGGTATCAAGCCTAAGAACTCTTCATTCGGCCCTCGGCTCTGAAGATTTTCTTTTATGATTTTTTCCTAAAAATTTTACAGTTTCACATTTTACATTTAAATCCATAATCCATTTTGAGTTAATCTGTATGTATGGTGTGAGGTTTAGGTTGAGATTCATTTTTTTGCTTGTGGATGTTTAATTGATCCTGCACCATATGTTGAAAAGGCTATTCTTCCTCCATTGAATTGCTTTTACATCTTTGTCAAAAATTACTTGGACATATTTATGAGGACACCGTGGATATTTTTTAAAATTGCTTTGTCTCTCTGGTCTTCAGTTTGTTGCCTTGTGAATAATAGTTCATTCAGAAAATAATTTCCTGATCTTCCTCTATGAGGCAGTGTGCTAGGCACACTATCCCCACCCTTAAATTGTTGCCAGTCTTGGAAGTGAATAAATGTCCAAGCAGATACATTATGATGAGACAAGGATTGTAATTGAGGTGTGTTCAGAAAGCTTTGAAAGCACCAAATCATGGCTTGGAGTGAGAGGAGCTTCCCAAGAACAGTATAGCTTAACCCAAGTCTTAAAAGAGTGGGATGCTCCAGGTACAGATGAGACTGCTGGTCATTCCCCAGTATCTGACCAAACCCTCTCTCATAGTAATAAAAACCCTTAATTTTGAGCTGGAGCACATGGCTTCCCAGAAGAAAAACTTACATTTCCTGACTTGACTTGCAGCTAGATAGGATCGTTTGACTAATTCTGAATAATAGCATGTAAACAGGAGTGTTGTTGGAAGCTTTTAAGAATGTTCCATTAAAGATATGTGGAATGTACCCTCTGCCCGTTTGTTTCTCGGTTCCTCCTGCTGCTGTAAACCAGATGTAGTATTTGCCACCTGGAACCATAAATACAAGAGCTACATCCTAGGGATGTTGAAGTGGTGAGCAAGAAATAGCCTAGGTCCCTGAAGGTCTCAGCAGATGTACCAGCCTTAGACTGTCTTCCTCCAGACTTTAATGTGAATGTGAAATGAACTACCTTCTTTATGCTTCTTTTTTTTTTTTTTTTTGGCTGGCTGGTACAGGGATTAAACTCTGGACCTTGGTGTTATCAGTACCATGCTCTAACCAACTGAGATAACTGGCCAGCCCTAAGCTACTATTCTTTATTTGGAGAATAAAGTTTATTCTATCTGTTATTAACAACTAGGCCTGATCCTGACTAACATACCAGATGCAAATACGTGGAGACATACGTGACACATCTAGGGAAGACTATTAGTTCAGAACAGCTGGAGCACAGGTGCTCATTGGTACCTAAGTAGAAATAGGGCAGGAGCCAGAGATAAAGACAGGGGCCAGATAATGAAGGGTGTGGTATATATACCATGTCTGCACAAATACACAAACACAGATTTCTCGTTCAAAATCTTCCCCAGACAGGTCTCAGAATACACATACATCCATATGTATCCTCCCACAAACTATTTGAGAGAGAGCCTTGACCTTGGCCCTTTGCCAAAGCACTCTGCAGGCTGCTGCCTCCTGCAGCTCCACAGGGCAGCTCAGCCCTCCTGGTTTCACTGCTGCTTCAGCAGCTGATACTGCAGCTGTGGGTCATGCAGAGATTATCACAGATCATTCAGAGCCCCCTGGTCACTGGGTCCCTCCAGCAGCACTGCTTGTAGCTACAGTCTCACCAAAGATGCTTATGAAAACAGTGCCTTCGGACTCTGGCCCAAACATCCTCCTGTGTCTCAGTTTCCTTATGTGTAAAGTATGGGTAAAAAAAAACCCAAGACCAGATGGGATTTCAGAGCCTGAACCAAAGCAGAGACTGAGGGGATGCATTTGAGTGTCCTGTCCCCTCAGAGAGGAGGGGATATATCTGAGTAGCACAAAATAGTAATATCACAGGATTTGGTAACTGGTTGGAAGTAGGGCTGAGGCATAGAGAGGAGTGTAGGATGACTTCTGAGACTAGATGACTTAAGTTATTAATGACAATGATAATAGCAATAGCCACTAGTCCTTGGTCAAGTGCTTTATTTTCATTGTCTCTTTTAACACTCAAAGTAACTCTGCAGTCTACTGTTTTTATTCATACTTTACAAATAAGGAAACTGAGGCTGAGAAAAGCTGAGTGCCTAGCTCAAATTTTCTCAGCTAGAAGCTAACAAGGACATGCTGCAAACCCAGTTTTTCTGGCTCTGTCCAAGTCTTTATTACATAACCGTATGTTATATTCCCACCAGTTCAGCACTCCACATGTTCTCACTCATTGGTGGGAGCTAAAAAAAAAAAAAAAAAAAAAAAAAAA
>NW_007729370.1:3767-12237 GCF_000696425.1 Galeopterus variegatus | reverse complement strand
ACACACACACACACACACACACACACACAAAAAACCGGGGGGGGTGGGGGGGAAGAAGATATAACAACTATACTTTCATGAAGTTGTTACAACAAGCAAACGGAAAAGACATTCTTGGGGGGGAGGGGAGAGAGGGAGGAGGGAGGGAGGTGTCGGTGATGGGCCATAATAATCATATACAGTGTATATTGACAAAATTAAAATTTAACAAAAAATAAATAAATAAATAAATAAATAAATAAAAAAGAAAAGAAAAGAAAAGGAACTGAAAGAAAATATACCAAAATGGTTATCTTTGGGTGGTAGAATTAGAAATTATTTTTATTTTATACATATTTATGTTTCCCACATTTTCACTCATGAGTATGTATGGTATCTATAATCTGAAGAAAATAATAAACATCTTTATTTATGTAATAAAATAATACTCTATGAGAAAGAAAGAATAGCCTCAGGAGTCTAATTTATGCATGTTCTTTGGCAGGAAAGAGGAGACCATCTTAGATAATCAGGCCCAGGTTGCCACTAGAAATGAGAGCCAACCCTAACAATATTCCCAGTAGAGTCCTGTCAGATAGGAGCCACCTGAGCTAGTGTGACCAGGATCCTCCTTTCCTTAACCATTACCTTGAGAGATTCTCATTATGTCTCTGGCTCTCAGAGACCCCTGGGTCTTGTTTTTGGTGTTTTTGATTGTTGTTGGTTTTTGTTTTTGTTTTAGCAATAACGATTTCAGGCACTGAAGCAAAAACTCCAGACAGCACATCCTCTGCCAACACTTCATAACTCTCTGAATAATGACACTATGAATATTTATGTCTTGTTATTATTGCTGCTGCAAGGAATGACAGTTTCAGCACAAGTGACCATATTCGTTTTCCATCTCACTGCTCAACCCTGAATATTCTCTTTGTTTCCTCCGACTCATCAGCTCCACATACCAAGTGACAGACTTGCTTATGGTCCTGTTATACAGGTGGGATACCCATGGAAGAAATATTCATTTTTCCTGTTCCTGTGCAATTGGGGGGCTGAGAACCATGCATTCTTTCATCCATTCGTCAGCAAATCTTCATTGAGGGCCTGCTCCATGCCAGACATTGTGCTAGGTGCCAGGATACGGAAATGAACAAGACATATTCCTTGTCTGCAAGTCTGGTGGGGAGACAGACACATACACAAACAGTCTGTTACACTAGAGTGAGGTGAGTGCAGTGGTCTCAGGTGTTACGGGAAAAGCCACCCATCGGGACACCATGAACGAAGACACTTAGGTGAGGAAGAACACAGTCTGAGCAAAGCTTTAAGCAGTTCATTAAGTCAGAGAGCAGGGAGCACGGGATTAGAATGGCGAATAGATCCTGAGTGATGCCCTTGAATGCTTTGTTCAAGAGCTGGGACTCAAGCGTGAATTTGAGGCATCAAAAATAAGACAGGAAGGTTGTTGGGACATAGGTAGTGCAGTCCAAGTGACAAATTATGTGGGGCCAAACTGAAATTGTGGGGATGGATATGTAGAAGAAGAAACAGATTCAGAAAGTATTTGGAAGATTAAATCAGAAGGAATTAGTACATGATTACAGGAGGAAGAAAGTGTGTCTGGAGGGGTTGGGGCAGATGTATTAGGGTGTGGGGGGGGAAAGCAATAAATAGAAAAATTTGTAGATTGTTTTATGGAAATTTGATGTATTTAAAATATGGAATCTTCCTATCCAGGTTCTTGTTTCTTTTCAAATATTCAGATCTTCTCTGGTCCCTCAATAAAGTTCTGTCATTTTCTTTATAAAGGACTCACTTATTTCTTACTAGGTTAATACCTATGGTTTTTTGTTTTTGTTTTTGTTTTAATTTCCCTCCTTGTTGCTATTGTAAATCGGCTCTTTCCTGGCATCTTATTTTCTCGTAGGTTGCATTAGTTAGGATTCTTTTGGTTGCAAATGGCAGAAAAGCCAACTCAAATTGTTGTAAACAAATAATATCACATATTGGTGCTTATTATTGCTGGACATTGTTCTAAGCACTTCATATGTATTAATCGTTCAACTCATTTATATAAAAAGAGAAAATTATTAACTCATGTGACTGAGAAAATTAGTCATACATCTGACTTCAGATACAGATGGATCCAGCAGCTCTGAAAAACACCAGAATTGAGTTTGTCTCCCATCTCTTGTCCCCACAGTGGCAAATGGCCTGAAGCAGCTTCCACACCATAGGTTCAGGCCCTGGCAAGGAGTCTGCTGAGGAAGACTGGTTCAAATAAAAACCTGGAATTGAATCTCTTACTGGCCAACTTGAGACATGTGCCCATGAATAAATCACTGTTGCAAGGGGAAAGTAGTACTTTCATTGACTAAATGTGGTCATGTGCCACTCTCCCAAAACTACATTCACTGAGAGAAGGGGAGGAGTCATTCACCACTAAAGAAATCGGTACTTTGAGGAAAAGTAGGGGAAATAGATACTGGGGGAGGGTGACAAAAAACAACTAATGTCTGCTCCATTGGTTACTACTCTGATGGTTATTATTACTCTTTTAATTAAAACTACACACTGTCTACCCACCTACCTACTTATACATGTATTATATTTTAAATATGTGTGTGTGTGAGAGAGAGAGAGAGAAAGAAAGAGAGAGAGAGAGACAACCAATCAGCTTGGGTAGTTTTTAAATTATTTTAGTTTGGATGTTGTACTATATTGATTGCACTAGTAGCCCCAATTTTCGCACCTCCCTGAATCTGATCTCTCTACTCTCCCAATGACTCTGGGATTGCCTGTGCCTTACTTTTTGCCAGAAGACAGTATCAAACTTGACACAGGCAAAGGTTTGAAAAATAATTTTTGAGTTTCCTGCTGCTGCTGTATGTGAACTTGGCCACCACCATGAGAACGAATTTGGGCTAGCTGCTGGAGGACCAAAGACCATGTGGAGGAAAGTCAAGTTGTCTTTGCCAAAGCTATCCTAGACCAGCCAGCCCCCAGCTCATCTGCTAGCTGACTGCAGATGGATGAGAAAGCCCAGCCACGACTAGCCAAGCTCAGCCCAGATCAGCAGAACCAGCCAGCCGTAGACTCGTGAGAAATAATAAATCATTGTGGTTTTCAGCTACAATGTTTTGCGGTGGTTTATAATGCAGCAGTAGGTATCTGAAACAGACCGTCTCCATTTATGGCTAATAATACAATTATCAAAGTTATCAAAGGTAATGAAGCCTGCAATACTAATGGGCTAATTTTGTTAGTTGGGAAGACAGCAGTAAGAGATGGACACATGGCTGCAGCTTAGGTAGGCTTCTACAGTGGGCACACTGGCAGCCTGAGGCCTTGGAGAGCAGGGCCAAGAAGCACTGAAAGCACAAGGAAGTTACGAAAAAAGGTGTGTGGCAAATCAAACCAATCAACCTACAAGTTTCCATTCCCGCATTTACTGGAATTCTATTAGGTGGTACAATGCATCTCCTTTATTGCAAGGTGCAGAGGAGAGGAGACTAATACTCATGTAATGAGCTGAGTATAATGATCCTTGGGATATCATCAAGTGCACGTTGGCGAGATGCAGGAGCTGTAGAAACTGGAGAAGGGAAACGGCTGGGGTGCAGGAAAATTGAAGGAAAGTAACTGAGTCAGATTTTACCATTTAATAGGAGGAATATCTCCTGGAAATTTAGAAGCTCAGACAGTTTATTGAAGGATCTGAATCATGTTGCAGACCATAAAAAAAAAAATCTGGAAAAAAAAATGATCTCATTGGTTATGGGCTAGAATGGAAAAATCAGAGAGTTGAGATCAGCAAACCTGAGTTTTGTTTCTCTTTGACCCTGGGATGGCCACAGAACGTCTTGCATCTTAGTTTCCTCCTCTAGAAAATGAAGACATGAGGTAATCTTTAACATTTCCTCCACTTCTAAAATTCTCCAACTCTCTGTATGAAAGAAGCAGCTAGCCATAAAACATTAAATGTAATTTCTGGGATATTTCATCTGCCTTAATTTTGGTCCAAGAATCAGCTCTTCACCAGGGAGCTGTAAGAAGAGAGAAAAAGCCATCAACCTGTCATTTCAAAGCTGAGAATGAAGGAGCTATACACATTAGGCTTTAAATATATGATGAAAAAGAATAATCTTTTAGCTATTATCTTTTTCCAGAAATGTTTCAGATCTCCCAAAAGTAATGAGGCCCGTGTCTACTTTTTTTGACAAGTGTGAAAAATTATCGAATGGCTTTTTCTCCTTGGAACACAAAGCCTCAGAGTTCAAATAAATACCTGTTTGATGATATAGGGAATGGTACCTCAATATCAACTCTCTTCATAGATGTAGTAGACTAGGTTGTTATCAAGTTTTCAACATTCACTCACATCCTAATAGCACCCCAATTTTCTGGGGATGGAAGAATAACTCTCCTACACTGTGTATTCTTGGAGAAAGGATAATTCTTAGAAACAATTTCCCATAATAGAAGATGAAAGGCTCAGATCCTCCTGGGCTTAGTGCACATTGTTAAGCTTGGCCAATAGGACATGTCCTGAGGACTTAGGATTTGCTGGGGTAGGACTGGATGTTATCTTTCTAGGAGTTGCTCCAACTCTTTCTTCCCCACAGTGCCTGTTGGAGTTTCCATGGGTTTCCAGGGATTCTACATGTTTCTGAAGCCTAGTCCTTCAACCTCACATCTTTTGTGTGAGCCCCCTGACATCACCAACAACTTCCCTTTAGCTTAAGCTATTCTAAGTCAGTTTCTATTACTGGTAACTGAAAATCCTGGCTGATACAATAATATTCCACCAGAACTAGCCTTACATGTAAGTCACAGTATTATCTCTTATTTCCTGTCCTTTAACTTACTATTTCCTCTGCATCGTGTGCCCTTCCCCCTTTAATAATAATTCACTTTTTTTGCACTTTTTAGGGATACTGCATAGGGTAGCAATTAAAAGCATAGTTTAAAAATCCCACTTTATTCACTTATGAACAATGTGAGCTAGTTACTTAACACCTTGGGCTTTAGTTTCTTCATTTGTAAAATGGGTATAATAGAAGCATTCACATCATAGAGTTGTTATGAGGATTCAATAGGTTATATTGCCTGAGACTAATTACCTAAGAAATTCAATAATATATTAAATGAGAATAATACCTGGCACCTATTAAGTGCTATAGAATTATTTGTTTGCTACCAACTACTTTATAAACAATTCTCCATGTCTTTCACAACAATTTATGGAGTAGGCACAATCACCCCCATCTTATATATAAGAAAACTAAGGCTCAGAGAGGTTTAAACCTCACCTTAGGTCCCACATCTAGTAAGTAACAATGGCAGAGTCAATTTCATGTCAGTGTCTGACTAACTTCTACTGCCTGCCTCAACCCAAGTTTTATCCCTTCCAGAAAGCCTTGAAACCCCAAGTCTTGGTTGGGGGGAGCTCTCAGCTGCTTCCTCAGCTTAGTTCACGTCCTGTCCTGCCAAAACAGCATCATCACCAAATTGTAATGCTTCTGGACATCAAGCTCCAAGTCAGGGACTGAGCTTTCCCATCCAGCAGGACCCAACACAGTGCCTGCTACTCAGCAAGTTCTCTGCAGAATAATTGAGGAATGAATCAAGAGAAGAATATAAAGAGAGTGTACAAAGGAGAGGATGGAAGAACCCAAATAACATTCAACTTCACCTCAGCTTTGCCTCGAGCCAGTCCTGAATCACCTTGATTCCAATCACACAGAGTAATGTGGAGATTTACAATTATTCAGCTTAATCTATGTGGGCAGCAAACCCAGAAAAATCAAATCACAAAGCCACTAAGCCCCCCAAAATGCTTGTAACTCTTAACCTTGTAATTCACCTTCTAGGAATCAGTCCCTAGGATAGACTCTGAAATAGAGAAAAAGATTGTATATAAAGAGATGCTCATTTAGTGTTACTTTAAAATGTAAATAACCTAAACAAGTAAAAAGAGCAGTATAGTGGTAAATGATGATGCTTTATAATTTTAATGATAAAAATAATATTCATAACTAAATTTATTTGAGTGCTTACACTGTCACATTTATTGTTCAAGGCATATTAAATGTATCATTTGTTACAACAAGCAAACGGAAAGGACATTCTTGGGGGGGAAGGGAGAGAGGGAGGAGGGAGGGAGGTGTCGGTGATGGGCCATAATAATCATATACATTGTATATTGACAAAATAAAAATTTAACGAAAATAAATAAATAAATAAATAAATGTATCAACTTAGCCCTCACAACAATGCTAAGAAGGATGTACTGCCATTATTTCCTTTTTACAGATGAGGAAATTGGGGCACAGAAGTTGCCTAGCTTCCCACAACCAGTAAGAGACAGTAATGAAGAATAGGTACTAACATGGAAAAGAATCATACACTATAGTTTATGTGAGTAAAGCAGTATGTTTATCCAGTCATCAAAAAGTTGCTAAACAAACAATAGACAAAAACACAGAAGAGAAAGGGAAAGGGAGGAAGGGAAGGGGAGAGAGAGAGAAGAAAAAAATACACTATGTTAAGGTGGGGCAGGAGGGAGGATCTGAGGATTTTTTTACTTTTTCTCCCTTTCTTTTATCCATGTAAGCTCCATGAGGGCAGGGATTTTTTGTTTCATTTTATTTTCTACTCTATCTCTAGTGCCTAGAATAGTGGCTGGCACATAGAAGGCACTCCTTATATATTTGTTCAAAAAATGAATAAAAGAACAAATGTTTTCCATAATCACTAGGTATTAAGTTTTATTAGCAATAACAGTTAACTTTAACAAAATATGACATTGGAGATATAATTAATCAATTTAAACATTGACATTAATCAGTCAAATTACCTTTAACTCTTCTTTTCCTTTATCTCACTCCCTCACCCAGTCAGGCTCCAAGTTCTCTCCAATCTTAATAGAACTACCCTGCAGTTCTGATCCTCCATTCCCACTCCAGGTCACCCCCCACTGCCTACTCCCTGTCTAATTCAGGTCCTTATGAATCCATATATGAACTATTTCTATGGTCTCCAAATACTTTTCCTAATACCACTTTCCCCCATTAATCTATCCTACTCTTCATTGTGAAATTAACTTCCCAAAGGTAGCTCTGGTCATATTTTTCTCTTGCTCAAAAATCTTCCCTGATCCCCCATAACCTATATTTCTTTTAAGTAAAATAATAAGAAGAATAACTTTTACCCAGTATTTCATCCTCAAGGCATTGGAAATGACCATAGACAAGGCTCTTCTTAGAATGATAGAAACTTAGCATAGGAAGAAATTTAGAGGTGGTCTAAATTAATATAGAGAGGCAAGCAAGGAGCATGCCCAGTATCCTAGGCAGGAGCCAAGGACAGCCCCCTCTGCCCAGAAGCGGGCAAGGAGAACACCAAAAACACCACTTCCACACAGGTGGCCCACCACAGCCACCAAAACAGCCACAGCTGCCACAAAAGTGGTTCAACACTAGTAGTCACAGCCACCATGCAGGTGACCCATCAGACACTCACCTACATTGATACGAGGAGAGTCACCAGCAGAGACTGGGAAAAGAAGAGGACGTCCCTCTCCTCAAAGTCCACTCCAGAGTAATAGAAGAAGCAACTGCACTACCAGATGTCCAGACATCAATATGGAGATACTAAAATACAAAAATCCAAGAAAATATGACACCACCAAAAGAATACAGTGATTCTCAAATACCAGACCCTTACAGAGCAGGAAACTGTTGAAATTACTGAAAAGGAATTCCAAGCAACAGTCTTAAGGAAACACACTGAGATACAGGAAAATTCAGTTAGACAACATAGTGAAATGAAAAAAAATCCCGGATATGAAGGAGAATATTTACAAAGAGATTAATACCTTAAAAAAGAATGTAGTAGAACTCATGGAACTGAAAGATTCATATAACAAAATAAAAAACACAACCAAGAGCTTAAGCAGCAGGCTAGAACAAGCAGAAGAAAAAATTTCTGATCTTGAAAACAGTCTTTTCCAAATAACCCAGGCAGGCAAAAAAAAAAAAAAAAGGAAAAAAAGAATTTTTAAAAATGAAAAAAATCTAAAAGAGCTAGCAGACAACCTCAAGTGCACAAAATTTGAATCATAGGTGTTCTAGAAGGGGAAGAGAAAGTAAAAGACATGGAAAACCCATTCAATGAAAAAATAACAGAAAATTTCCCAGGTATAGGTAGAGACATAGACCTTCAGATCCAGGAGGCTCAAAGATCCCCAAAGAGATTCAACTCAAAAAGGTCCCCTCCAATACACATTATCATCAAACTAGCAAAGCTCAAAGACAAAGAGAGAATCTTTTTTTTTTTGTCTTTTGTCTTTTTCCGTGTCCGGCAACGGATCGCAACCCTCAGTGTTGCCCCCGTACCGGACCGGGGACCGGCAACGGGATTGCAACCCTCGGCGTTGCTCCCGCGCCTCGCTCAGCCAGTGAGCGGGAACCGGTCTGTATGTGGGATC
>NW_007729370.1:2278-3008 GCF_000696425.1 Galeopterus variegatus | reverse complement strand
AGGTGACCGGGGACCGGGCTGTGCGGGGGATCCGACCCCTCGGGCGGGGGCGCCGCCGCACTTCCCAAGTGGCGCACTATCCAGTGCGCCACCGGGCTGGCCCAAGAGAGAATCTTAAAAGAAGCAAGAGAAAAGCATTGAGTCACCTATAAGGGAGCCCCTGTCAGACTAACAGCAGATTTTTCAACAGAAACCCTACAGGCCAGAAGAAAATGGGATAATGTATTCAAAATACTAAAAGAAAAAACTGCCAGCCAAGAATACTATACCCAACAAAGCTATCCTTCAGAAATGAGGGAGAAGCAGTGTATTTTCCAGACAAACAAAAACTGTGGGAGTTTACCACCACATGAGCAGTTCTACAAGAAAACCTCAAGAGTGTCCTGCATCTGGAATCTGGAAAATGAGAATCACTACCATGAATACATGAGATAGAACAAAACTCACTGATAGGAAAAAAATGCAAACAAGAAAGATAAAAAAAAAAACAAATCTTATCACCACATACATTAAAAAACATAAGGACAATGACAGAATAGCAGACAAACTCTCAGTCTCTTTGGAAGATGATAGGGAAACCATTTCTCTAAAACTAGTAAATAAAAGGGAAGAGTCAAGAATTTATTCTGGGGCCGGCCCGGTGGCGCACTGCTACAGTGCACCGCTTGGGAAGTGCGGCGGCGCTCCCACCGAGGGTTCGGATCCCACATACAGACCGGCCGCTCACTGG
>NW_007729370.1:1545-2245 GCF_000696425.1 Galeopterus variegatus | reverse complement strand
GACACTGAGGGTTGCGATCCATTGCCGGTCACGAAAAAAGACAAAAAAGAAAAAAAAAAAAAAAGAATTTATTCTGTCTTTTCTATATGAATTGTTCCTCAGGGTAACCATAAATAGCTGAGGAAGGAACATTTCTGTCTATTGAAGTAGCCCAGCTAGTAAATAAAGAAGGAATAAAATAATTAGAACATGGTATTTTGCAATCTCCTATTGAAATAATGGATCTAACAAATGATCATCAATGTCTACTACTGTCACAGAGAAATAATCAGACATAATGGGCCTCCTGCAGTAATAATATATACCTCTGAAGGCAAATCTAGCCTGAGACCAAGCCTCGGGATCCAGCAACCAATCATCAGGAAATGCAGGGAACAGTGGAACATGTTAAATGACACTACTGGAATGGAACCAGCAAATCCAGACCATGGGAAACTTTATGGGGAAAAGGAGAAAAAAATAGATGAAGGAGGAATCCATAGGTTAAAAGAAATGTAAGAGACAGCTGACATAGCAACCAATGCAACAAGCAAAATTTGTTTGGATACTGATGTAAACAAATTAATTGTAAGAAAGAAGGCGGAGGAGAGAAGTGGAGAAATTTAACCCTGTTTAGTGTTTGATTATATTAAGGAATTATTATTGACTTTTTTTTTTTTTGTCTTTTGTCTTTTTCCGTGTCCGGCAACGGATCGCAACC
>NW_007729370.1:0-1031 GCF_000696425.1 Galeopterus variegatus | reverse complement strand
GCAACAAGCAAAATTTGTTTGGATACTGATGTAAACAAATTAATTGTAAGAAAGAAGGCGGGGGAGAGAAGTGGAGAAATTTAACCCTGTTTAGTGTTTGATTATATTAAGGAATTATTATTGATTTTTTTTTTTTTTGTCTTTTGTCTTTTTCCGTGTCCGGCAACGGATCGCAACCCTCAGTGTTGCCGCCGTACCGGACCGGGGACCGGCAACGGGATTGCAACCCCCGGTGCTGCTCCTGCGCCTCGCTCAGCCAGTGAGCAGGAACCGGTCTGTATGTGGGATCCGAACCCTCGGGCGGGAGCGCCGCCGCGCTTCCCAAGCGGCGCACTATCCAGTGCGCCACCGGGCCGGCCCTATTATTGATTTTTTTAATGTGAGTATATACTGCCAAAAAAAATTAAAAAGCAAACAAATTTAAGTTTTCTTGTATTGAAAATAATGTATGACTGTATGTTTTGCATTTCTACAAGCAGGTTAACTTTTTTTAAATCACTATAACTTCACACGTTTTTGAGATCTTCCCTACAAAATTGGTTTGGCTTAAATGTCAAAGCTGTGACAATTTATTCTTTGATGTTATTGTATTTCCAATTTGTTGTTCATATAAGATTTCAATAAAACTCAAAAATCTGGAAAAAAATTAAATCATGACTTATGGGTCCAAAAGAAATCATGACTTATGGATCATTCAGAAGACTATAAAAATAAAGACACATCATATCAAAACCTGTGAGATACCACAAAAGCAGTACTAAAAGGGAAGTTTATTGCAATAAATGCTTACATTAAAAAATAGAAAAATTTCAAGTAAACAACCTAACTCTATACCTAAAAGAACTAGAAAAACAAGAACAGTCCAATCCCTAAGTCAGTGGATGTAAACAAATAATTAAGACTAGAGCAGAACTAAATAACATAGAGACCCAAAAAACAATACGAAAGATCAATGAAACAAAAACTTGGGTTTTTTTTTTGTTGTTGTTAAATTTTTATTTTGTCAATATACACTGTATATGATTATTATG
>NW_007729369.1:416575-416811 GCF_000696425.1 Galeopterus variegatus | reverse complement strand
TCAGCTTCCCTCTGGGACGCTTCCTGGGGGGCTGCGGGAGCCCCGCGCCGCCTCTGGGCTCTGCCGATTTATGACACCTGGAGGGACGGGGAAGCCACCAGCAGGGATGGGAAGGAAGGTCGTGGAGACGTGCGGATGAGGCGGGCCCGTGGGGTGGGGAGCAAGGGAGGAGGCGACGACACAGATCGCTCCTGCTCATCTGAGCTCCTCTGCGTGTGCGAACAAGTCCACACCAT
>NW_007729369.1:413660-413876 GCF_000696425.1 Galeopterus variegatus | reverse complement strand
CGCCTCTGTTTCCTCATGTCACATGGGGAAGCTTCCCGGGGCTGGGCTGTCGTATTGAATCCCATGAGACAGTGGACGTGAGAGCTCTTTGCAGGTCGATCTCTGAAGTGCTGCACGTGGGCGTGCACGCGTGTGGGGGGTTGTCATGATTATTGTCCAGTAAAACCCATTCCTCCGTCTGCGGCTCCTCTTCAGGGCTCATCCCTGCCTCGAGCC
>NW_007729369.1:412541-412840 GCF_000696425.1 Galeopterus variegatus | reverse complement strand
CGCTGGGAAAGGAGGACATGGGTCCTCCCCTGGATCCTCCAGGAGGGACCAGCCCTGCCCATGGCTTGAGTTCAGTCCAGTAAAACTGATTTCAGACTTAAACTTCTGGCCTCTAGTTTATAAGAAAATAAATGTGTGTTGTTTTAAGGTGCTAAGTTCATGGTGATTTGTTTCAGCAGCCACAGGAGACTCGTACGCCATCAAATATGAGGGGACTTCACAAAACTCATGGAAAAATAAAACTGAAAGATAATACAAAACTTTCCATGTAGATTTTTTGTTTTTGTTTTTGTTTTTTT
>NW_007729369.1:410127-411763 GCF_000696425.1 Galeopterus variegatus | reverse complement strand
TTGGTATTATCAGCACCATGCCCTAAGAAACTGTATACTACAAATTTAACATGGTTCAGTTCATTTCTATGTCATTTGGTATTTTTCATCCCTGCTTTCCAGATGGAGAAACTGAGGCAGAAGGGTAGCAGCGGGGCTGAAACCAAGGAGGATCTGAGTCCATTTGTCCCAGAGTTTCTCCTGACCTGAGCCGTGATGCGGACATGTTCATCTGTTGTGGGTCTGCTCAGCACTAGGGGAAATGCCAGGCAGGATTCCACCCATCTGTCTGTGAGCCGGCTTTCTCAGGCTGACTGGGAATTGGTCAGAAATGCAGAATCTCAGACTCCTCAAGACCGGAGGCATCGGAATCTGCATAGGGTTCTGTGCATTAGTTTGAGAAGCACCTCTCTGAACTGTGATTGGACTCTGAAGGTTCTGGGTTCAAGTCCTGCCTTTGCAAAGTGTGGGTATCTCGACAAGTCTGTCTGGAATGCTGCAACCTTGCCTGCAAACTGGGGAGAGATATCAGCACTTATTTCCTAGGGTTGTTTGGCCTAGGGGTTGTATTCATTTCCTGTGGCCGCTGTAACAAATGGCCATAAACTTGGTGGCTTAAAACAATGCAAATTGATTCTTCCCATTCCAGATGTCAGAAGTCCAAAATGGGTCTCACTGGGCTAAAATCAAGGTGTGGGCAGTGCTGGTCCCTCCTGGAGGCTCCAGGGGAAGACCCGTGTCCTCCTTTCCCAGCTTCTAGAGGTGCCCGCTGCCCTCGCCATGTGGCCCCTTCCTCCATCTGCAAAACTGCAAAGCCAGCAGCGCAGCGTCTTCTGCTCTCTGACTCTGACTCTTCTCCTGCTCCCCTCTTGTGAGGACCCCGTGAGGACATTGCACTCCCTGGGTAATCCAGGACGATCTCGCATCTCAAGATCCTTAATCCCATCTGCAAAGTCTCTTTTGCCATGAATGGTACCTGCTATGGGTTCAATGTGTCCCCCAAACATTCACATACTGGAAACTTGACCCCATGGTAATAGTGTCAAAATGGTGGGGAATCAAATTATGGTATCTGTAAGGTAGGACCTGTAAGAGGTCATTAGGCTGTGAGAACTTTGCCCTCATGAATGGCTTGGTCACTCACGGAGTAAATGGACATGGTTCTGGTGACTTTATAAGGAGAGCGAGTGAGGTTAGTTCTCTTGCTCAGCCCGTGCTTGCCGTGTGACAACCTGGTCAACTTGGGACCAACCCTGTAGAGAGTTCTCACAAAGAACAAGGTCCTCACCAGACATGCCCCCTGAACCGTGGATTTCCCAGCCTCCAGAACTGTAAGAAATAAATTTTCTTTCTTCATAAATTACCCAGTTTCAGGTATTCTCTTATAAGCAACAGAAAACGGACAGATGCAGTCTGCAAAGCCAGCAGCGCAGCATCTTCCAGGCTCTCTCCGACTCTGATGCTGTTTAATTTTTTTTCTATTCCCTGTGTTTGCCATAAAGTAGGCCTAAAGGCTTAGTGAAGTTGTCTTTTGCTTTTAAATGTTCTTTTTTGTGCCCGGCTGGTACAGGGATCCGAACCCTCGACCTTGGTGTTATAATACCTCCTTCTAACCAGTTGAGCTAACCTACCAGCACTAAATATTATTTTCTATTGT
>NW_007729369.1:408092-408863 GCF_000696425.1 Galeopterus variegatus | reverse complement strand
CCTAAAATTGGGGAACACGACTCAAGCTTCAGTGAGTTTTGGGGGGACATAATTCAATCCGCTGCAGTTAGCATGCTTTCTACACACTGTAAACTAGCAGGCAGACAGCATCATGTTCTGCAGTTTTACTTAATGCTCTACTGTGGTAAGCAACAGCCAAGACGGTCCCCAACCATCTCAGCCTCCTAGTAGTCACCTAATTGTGTAGTCCCCTTCCTATTGTACCAGGGTTGGCTCCGTGACCAATAGCAAATAGCAGAAGTGATGGTATGCCACTTCTGATATTAGGTTTGATAAAGAAATTAGCATTCTATAACACCAAGGTCAAGGGTTCGGATCCCCTTATGGATCAGCTGCCAAAAAAAGAAAGAATATAGCATTGGTCTAGTTAAGGTACCTGAGAGGGGGCTGAGGAGCCACCTCAGCTAGAGCATCAGGCACCTCTTAGCTGGGAAGACTTTGAACTTTTGCTGAACTTGTGCACTCAGCTACGTCCTCTTGCACTCAGCCAATCACAGCAGCCAAGCTTCAGCCAATTGCAGGCTGCCAATGGATCACACCATGCCCAAATAAGGCAAATGCCAAGCTGTAACCAATCAGGTTGTTCCTGTATGTCACTTCCTTCCTTTGGCTATAAATATGACCTGCATATGTGGTGGGGTGGGGTATTCTGAGCCAGTTTGGGTCTGGACTGCTACCTGACTCTAGAATCATTATTGAGTTCTCAGATAAACTTTCTTTGTTTTATACCTCAACCAGGTGGCCATTTAC
>NW_007729369.1:405451-406457 GCF_000696425.1 Galeopterus variegatus | reverse complement strand
GCTTAGTTTGGGGATTATTTGTTATGCAGCAATTGCTAACGAATACATCTCAAAGATTTTCCCTTACTGCTATCTCATTCCTATAACCACACTTCCTTGTAGCTATGGAATTTTCCACTGAGGGGATGATCAGACCACACATTACTTGCTCTTGGCAGAGAATCAACTCTCACCTTCACTCACCCTGCTACAGGCACAATGTTTTGTGAATAACTTCCCACCTCTGGGCCTTTGAGCTTTACTGTTCCCTCTGCCTGGAATGTTGTTCTCCCAGATATCCACATGTTTGGTCCCTCATTGCCTTCAGAGGTCTCTACTTGAATGTCTGATCTGATGAGCCTGTTTAAAAGAGAGGCCCTATCATGCTTTATTCCCTTCTTCTCCTTTACCTGTCTTCATAGAAGTTATCATTAAACACCTATTTCCTAGTTGTGTCCCTACTTGTTTGTGAGCCCTATGAGGGCAGAGGACCCTGTCTGTTTTCGTCCCCACTGTGACTCTACCGGCCTGACCTAGGAGATGCTCAGTAACTGTTTGAAAAATGACTGCTCTGCTGTTCCANAAAAAAAAAAATAAAGCTAGTCTCAAGATAACTAATCCACTCCCAGCACAATGTCATTAATCCATTTATAAAGGCGGAGCTCTCATGACCTAATCACCTCCTCAAGGCCCCACCTCTCAACACTGTTGCAATGCTGAATGTTACATTTCAATATGAATATGGCAGGGACACTCAAAACATAGCACATGGGAAAGTCCATGTAGGAAGAACCCGAGGCCTCCAGCCAACAGCCAGTGAGGAATTGAGGCCCACGAACAACCATCTGAATGAGCTGGGAAGCAAATCCTCCCTCAGTCAAGCCTTCGGATGAGAACGTATCCCCAGCTGACAGTTTGACTGCAACATCATGAGAGATCTTGAGGCAGAACCATCGATCCAGCTAAGTCACTCCTGATTCCTGATGCACAGAAACTATTTGTTATTTGGAGCTGCTTAGTTTGGGGA
>NW_007729369.1:402551-403493 GCF_000696425.1 Galeopterus variegatus | reverse complement strand
GGATAAATCATTGTACCATCTGACATTTAGTGAGGATTTCGAGTTGCAAGATCATCCCTACCCTCCTGGAGGAGGCTGGTGCTATTCTTATCCCTGTTTCGTAGATAGGAAACTGAAGATCAGGAAGGTTTTTCCTTAAATCCCTTTAACGCCCTCAGGATAACCTGGGATCTCCATGGTTTCAGCCCCTTGGGGGTCAGAGCCCTCCACGATTCTTTCTCATCACCATCCTCCTCCTCTCCTCTGCCCTTCCCCCAGCCATGGGACTCTTTCATTTCCTAGAGAAAGCCCATGATATTTCACTTGCAGTCTCGGGGCAGAGTGTTTCTTGCCTGAAAGGCTCCCTGGAAGGCTCCCGTCCCTCCGTCTCTGCCCATGTCACTCCAACTCATGAGGTTTATTTTAGCTGTCACTTTGGGTGTCTCCTTTGCCGCCAGAACAGCCCAACACATATGCCACCGTTAGCTTGTCTCTGTCTTATCCGCCCAAGTGGGGTGCGCCCTCTGCAACGCCTCCCACCCAGGCACATGGGTGGGGGGCTACTGGGGTCCAAACGGGGCTGGGTGGTGGGGGCCTTGAAAGCCCCCACATTGAATTGGGACTTTGTTACGTAAGCGCTGGGGATTCAGGGAAATATCTCAAGCAGGGAAAAGGACACGGCCAGAGATTTCTCCATGAGGATCAGTCGGCCTGTCCCTGCCTGCCTGTCACCCGTCGGAGAACGCGGCGGAAGGTGCACAGCCTCCAGGGAGAAGCTCGCTCGTGGCCCTGGCAACGGTGTCCGGAAATGCCAACGAGACGCGATCCCACAGTGCAGAGCGGTCGCCACGGGTCACAGAGGCGCGCAGCGCTAGAGAGGCGCACGGAACCGATTGTCACGTGGGCGACCGCAAGGAGGCGGGACTTCCGGCGGGGCGCTTTTTTTTTTTTTTTTTTTTTTTT
>NW_007729369.1:401544-402123 GCF_000696425.1 Galeopterus variegatus | reverse complement strand
TGGGAGTCGGGGGAGGGGGAGGTCTGGGGGTGAGGAGCGCGTTTGGAGGAATCTGGTGACCAGAGATTGGCACTGAGCCTAGAGGAGCAAGTACACGTGGACCCTGGCACGTCCTTGTGAATAGGGGTTCTAAGTCTCATGGGAGGGCGGAATGAGAGACCAGGAGAGTCCGGAAGGCCAGTGAGCCTGAGGCGGTTGTTGGGAGGGTTGTCAGTGAGTTGGGGTGCTGGGAGGGGCTGAAGGTCTGGGAGAAAGTGGAGGACAGACAGATGGAGAAGGGATCCCCTGTGGGTGACGGGCAGGTCAGACTGGAGAGCGGGAAGGTTTGCAGCTTCCAGGCTTCCTGGATTGTCTGGGGAGGCCTAGGAGAGAAGGGCCAGGGGCAGAGTGGAGATTCAGCCAGGGGGTGGGCAGAGGGCTGCTGGGTGGGAAAGGGAGTCTGGAGGGGTTTGGGCTGCAGCAAGGGGTGTGGCGGGCAAGGGAGGGAGCTGCAGGGAGCCCTGGGGCTTGGGGACTGAGGGGCGATCCAGGAAAGAGGTCAGCCTGGGCAGGGGTCTGTGAGGAATAATGGAAGGGATT
>NW_007729369.1:367102-401190 GCF_000696425.1 Galeopterus variegatus | reverse complement strand
GTAAAGAGGTGGGGGCTGGGAGGGGGTAGGAGGAGAGGCAGGGAGGGGGGGGGGGGCACTGTGAGGACATCAGGGGGTCTGGCACAGGACAGAGTGTCGTGGATTCTTGGGAGGGGAGCGCTGAGTGGGAGAAGGAAGGCCATGAGGGCCAGGTCCGTGAGAAATGCGACAAAGTCAGGTTCCCAGAGCCCAGGGGGGAGAGGAGGGCAGCTTAAAACGGGGCCAGGGGCTGGACGCGGTGTTGTAACACCAAGGTCAAGGGTTCAGATCCCCATATCGGGCAGCTGCCAAGAACAACAACGTAAAAAGAGGGGGCCAGGAGCGGGGTGGGTCCCTTCCTGAGTTAACAAATAGTGGAGGTGGGGGGCTGAGGCCACTGCAGCTGTGTGACAGGAAGGCTATAGGAGCTGTGTGGGTGACAGCTGTGTCAGAGCGGGGGCCTGGGCAGAGAGGAAGAGGTGCGGAGGTCCAGGCATCCAGCAATGCTGGGTACTCGGGCTGTGTCCAGCACAGGTTTAGGCTGTAGCGGGGAACAGGACAAGCCGCTGCTATGTCAGGGCTCCCTTCTCTCCGGGGCAGATGAACAGAGAAACCAAGGGATATATGTGGAGACACCAGGTGGTGCTCAGGGCCATGAAGAAGAACGAGCAGTGTCAGGGGTAGTGGGCCATGGAGGGGACACATGGGGGGTCCGGGCAGAACTCTCTGAGAGGGTCACATTTGAGCTGGGACCTGCACAAAGTGAAACTCAGCCAGGAGGAAATCAGCCCCCTCCCCACCTCCCCCCAGAGACCCCCTTTCCTCATCCCATCCCCAGGCAGAACACTGTGAGCGGAAGGAGCAAAGGCTGTGTGGTGGGGACCAGCCAGCTGTGTGGGCAGAACAGCGGAGAGCCCAGTGTAGACAGAGAGAAGCTGGAGAGGGGCCTCGAGGCCGTATGAGGCTTCAGGTCTTTGCTGTGTGCCACGGGAGGGCTTCATGCAGAAGGGGACAAGCGCTGGCTTAGGATCCCCCAGCTGCCCAGTGGGGGAGAGTCCATGACAGGTTGGGGTGAGGTGTGTTGGGAAGGGCCATTTTTATGGAAAGATCTATTTTTAAAATTAATTTTATTATTTTTTTTGGCAGCTGGCTGGTACAGGGATTGAACGTTGGACCTTGGTGTAGTCAGCACCACGCTCCAACCAACTAAGCTAACTGGCCAGCTCTTTATGGAAAGATCTAGACATCCAATGGGGCCAGGGTGGGTCTCCATGAGTCATCTGCTCTTCACCCCAGAGTTCCTGGCTGTGCAAAGGGCTAGAGGGAGGCAGGGATGGGCAGGAAGGGAGGGCTGAGTGGAGCTGGAGGACTGAAGGGCCTGAATAAGAGCCTGGGCTCCTAGAAGATTCTACAGACATAGTAGAGATGATTCGATCTGCTGGGGTCAGGGGAGGGTCCTGAGGATAGAAGGAGGACTGGACAGAGAAGACAGGGCAGGCTGGGAGAAAGGACTGCTCTGTGGAAACGTCACCACCAGGCTGCTCTGTGCCAAGCAGATTCCTCCTGTTGGGGAATTTGAGCCTACTGTCCCTCCTGTTGGGGAATTTGAGCCGGGCGGAGAGGAGGTTAAAGGAGCTCTTTGTAACGTGCACAGCCCAGGGCCTGGCATGGAGTGAAGCGGCCTGGGTAATGGCAGTTCCATTGTCGGCTGACCCTGAGGTCCTGACATGGGTGCTGTGGCGTGAGGCACGGTGCCTGAACTTCTGTGAGCCTCTTGGGTTGGGGAAATGGGGATCTTAAGACCTCCCTGAGAGCTCGTGATGAGAAGTGAACAGTCTGAACCATTCCAGGCTCACAGCCAGGCGTCCGGCACGCAGGAGGTGCTCAACAGACAGTTGTGATGTCACCGTGGCAGACAGTGTGGTCAAGGCTTTTATGGGAGAAAGGGAGGGGTGGACATGATGCCCTGTGAGTCTCCCCAGTTCTTGAGGATGTCAGGATGCCTTCACACGTGGGGGGGCGCTATTATCCCATTTTACACATGTAGACACCAAGGCCCAGTTGGGGGCAGGACTTGCCTAAAGGGGAAAGCGCAGAGCAGAACTGGCATGTCCTGCCTACAGGGGCTGCTCCGCCTGTATCAGAACTGTCTGGTGGACAGGGGTGGCCCCAGGAAAGAGGTGTCCCAGCCCACATAGGCAGGGCTGTGTCTGGCTACTGGGGCAGGCGGCAGGAGTGGGGGAAGGGCCAAAGTTCCTTTGACCCCATGTCAGCCTCACTGGCTGGATCGTGAGGATGCTCGTTTTCCCTCGGTGTCTCCCCAGGGAGAAGGCCCCCAGAGAAAAGCCCAGCCAGCCTGCCCTCGGGCAGCCCCGGCAGGGACCCACCGATGAGGCGCAGATGGCTGCTGCAGCAGCCCTGGCCCGACTGGAGCAGAAGCAGCCCAGGGCCCGGGGCCCCACGTCGCAGGACTCCATCCGGAACCAGGGTGAGCAGCGGCCATCCTTGGGCTGAGGCCAGGAGGCTGTTCTTGAGTCCCAGACTTGGTGCTCAGTTCTGGATGAATATAGTTATATGAACAATGCGTGGGGTGGGTGTGGAGTTAAAGTCACAGCTGGGACTGTGTCCCCAGAGGGGAAATGCAGGGTGAAAAAGCCAAAGCAGGGGCCGAGCCCTTGGCGCACTCGGGAGAGTGTGGCGCTGGGAGTGCAGCAGCGCTCTCGCCGCAGGTTCGGATCCTATATAGGGATGAACGGTGCGCTCACTGGCTGAGTGCGGTGCGGCCGGTCTCAAAAAAAAAAGGACAAAAAAAAAAAAAAAAAAAAAAAAGCCAAAGCAGGCCTGATGTGGTCAGGGGGGCAGATGGGAGCAGAGGCTTCGAGGAGGAAGAGCGGGGGTCAGACGGAGGCTGTAGGTGGGGATGGTTCAGGCAGAGGGTTGGGCACAGACCGAGCCCTGCAGGAAGGACTAGAACTTAACCATAGCAGGAGGACCAGGGCCCAGGGAGAACATGCCTAACTCAGGCCCAGCACGGATGCAAGGGGCTCTGGGCGGCCTGCACATGTCCCATCTCTGCCTCTCCCATCACTCTGTCTCCCTCCCAGTGAGAAAGGAGCTGCAGGCTGAAGCAACTGTCAGTCATCTCTGCCTCTCCCATCACTCTGTCTCCCTCCCAGTGAGAAAGGAGCTGCAGGCTGAAGCGACTGTCAGCGGAAGCCCGGAGGTCCCCAGCACCAACATGGTAAAGGCACCTTTGGGTGGAAGCATCACTCCCTGAGGGCGGCCTGCAGTGGGGGCAGCTTGGACCCCATGAAGGGCCCACCATGAGAGGGGGACACACATAGGAAGTATCATCCCTGCCCTCGGGGCTGCAGGCACCTGAGAAAGCCTGCCTTGAACGCAGAGGCAGCTGAGGTTGAGCCTGGCAGTGTCTGTGCTGGGACCTTCTGGGCACAGCACTTGAGGATGCCCAGCTTGGGTGCTGAGGGATGGACTTGACCCACATTAGCTCCTTGGTTCCTCCTGTAACCCCTTAGGGTGGGCGCTGTTGTCATTCCCACCTTTTGGAAGAGAAAGCAGATTCAAAGCAGCAAAGTCAGCTGTCCTCTAGCCTACACCTCAAAACCAGCCAGGGTAGGGCTGGAAGCACAGCCTGTGTGCCTCCAAAGCCCACACCAAAGCCCTCCCCTGGCTGCCTCGGGTGTTGGAGGGCTCCATGGAGACTGGTACAGTCAAGGAGGACATGCTGTAGGAGACGGGCCTCAAAGGAGAGCTCTGCCGGAAGGGTGTTCCAAGCTCCTCAACCCACGAGGACTCACTGAGTTTTAGCATGGAAGAGACCCTAGAGATTGCCTAACAGTCGAGGACCAGAGAGAGGCTAGGACTTGTCCAGGGAACTGTGCCTTCTGACCCCAGCACAAAGCTCCTTCCTCAGCAGGTGGAGAGGACAGTCTAGTAGGAGCCCAGGTGGCCATTACTGTGTATCAGAAGCTGCCATGTGCTTTCTATTCCTGCCCTTGTTTAATTCTGAGGTGGCCCCGCAGGGACATTTTACAGACCAGAAAACCGGCTCGGGACGGGGTTCAGTTACTTGGCCAGGGTGTCTCCCACAGCTGACAAGCAGAGGGGGAGACAGTGTTGGAGCAGGGTTGTCTGGCTCTAAGGGCCATGCTCTTAGGATTGGCAGTTGGTGGCTCGGAGGTGGCCTCTGTCCACAGTCCAGGCTCAGACACTGTCACCCTCCCTTTCCCCCACAGGTAACTGAGCCCAAAGAGGAAGGCTCAACCCACCTGGCTGTGCCCGGCGTGTATTTCACCTGCCCGCTCACAGGGGCCACTCTGAGGAAGGACCAACGGGATGCCTGCATTAAAGAGGCCATTCTCTCGGTGAGTGGTGGCCCTTTGTGTCCCGTCCCCCCAACCAAAAGCTTCCAGGGCAGGAGTCACCTCCAGGAATCCCAGGTGGCACAGATGCCTCACGAAGTCTTGCAGCTGTTTTGATTGTATGATTTTATTTGCTGTAAAGGATTAAATACTTACATGACGGACAGAATTCAAAAGGTACAAAAGAGTCGATGAAGAAAGGTTTTCCTCCTATTGTCGGCCATGCCTCCTCTCCTGAGGCCACTGCAAGTAGTTTAGGTCCCTTTTCCAGGATCTCCCACCTGTGTACAAACTTGCCGTCGTCTTGCCTCACTTGTTGTGTGGATGTTTTACATAAAAGTTCACGTGCTGCTCACTCTTAACATGTAGACTTCAGGGCAACGTATCAGTACACAGAGAAGTTCTATAGCATTGTTTCTCCTTGTAACTCTCTGGAAATAATTTCCCACTTAAAGAAAAATTACAAGAATAACACAAAGAACCCTAAATACCCTTTACCAGGGGTATGAATTTCTGGTGGCTTTTATGACAAATTATTGTAAACTTGATCCTCCAGGGGAGGATCCGTGTCCTCCTTTCCCAGCTTCTAGAGGTGCCCACAGCTCTCAGCTCATGGCTTCTTCCTCTGACTTCAAAGCCAGCAATGCCAGGCCAAATCTTTCTCAAGCTGCCGTCTCTCTGGTTCACTCCCTTCCCTTTTTGAGAACCCTTGTGATCACAGTGGGCCCACCTGGAGAATCCAAGATAATCTCCCTATTTTAAGGTCATCTGATTAGCAGCCTTAATTCCATTTGCCACTTTAATTCCCCCTTGCCATGTAACTTAGCATATTCACAGGTTCCAGGGATAAGGACATGAATCTTTGAGGGAGGGGCATTAGTCTGCCTGCCGTACCCACATTTACCATGTTAACAGATTTTACCCATTTGCTTTATCAGCCCTCTCTATTTTTTTCTGAACCATTTGAAAGTTCTGCAGTCTCTTGAACTGCATAATGCTGTAACTTATTTGAGCAGCCCCTGTTGACGAGCATGTAGGATATTTCCAACTTTTGCTAGTAAGAGCAGTTATGCAACAACTGACACCTTGCTGCACGTCACTTCATGCTGTAGGCTCAGTTCCGGAAGAGTTGTTGTTGGGACAGAGGACACTGTGTAGTGGTAGTTTGGTTGGTTGTAACCAGATGATCTCCATAGGGGTCATCCTGATTCATGCTCCCCCCAGCAGCTTGTGGGAAAGCACCGTTTCCCCATCAGTTGTTTGAGTTCTTTATATATTCTGGATATTAGTCCTTTGTCAGATGTGTATTTTTTTTTTTTTTTTTTTGTCTTTTTCCGTGTCCGGCAACGGATCGCAACCCCCAGTGTTGCCCCTGTACCGGACCAGGGACCGGCAACGGGATTGCAAACCTCGGCGTTGCTCCCGCGCCTCGCTCAGCCAGTGAGCGGGAGCCGGTCCGTATGTGGGATCCGAACCCTCGGGCGGGAGCGCCACCACGCTTCCCAAGCGGCGCACTATCCAGTGCGCCACTGGGCCGGCCCATACTTTCTGATTTTTACCCAAATTCACAGGTGAAAATATTTCAGGATAGATTTACTTTCCATTTCCCTTATTTGGGGTTAGGTTGGCTATGTTTTCATATGAGAATGCATCCTATGCCCATTTTTCTGTTGAGTAGTTGGTCTTTTTTTCTTGTTGATTTGTAGGCACTGTTTACATATTAGGGAAAGTAGGCTTTGGCGTATACGTTGCAAATGTTTTTGCCCAGTTTTTTTTTTATTCTGCTTATGGTCACTGCGATGTAGAAATTCTTGATTTCTGTATAATTAAATGCATCAGTCTTATGGAATCTGGGGTTTGGGTCCTATTTAGAAAGGCTTTTCCCACTTCAATATTAAAGTAATTCTTTTGCTTTTCTATTTTGTTTATTTTGTTTTAATGTTTAAAGGGCCCTTTGATCTAACTAGGATTTATCCTTGCATAAAGTATGAGGTGTCAAGCCAATGTTATTTTCCAGATAGCTGATCAGTGTTTTCTTAACCACATATACTGATAGCACCTGTCTTTTGCTCACATATGTGAAATCCTCCCTTTATCACAGAGGAAATTGTTGCGTGGATTCCTTCCTGGACATCTGTTCTTTTGTCCCTTGTCTGTTCAGGTACCCTGGTCCTGACTTAAACATGGTGGCAGGTCACCTAGAAACACCTGAGAGCAGCAGCACTTCCCTGGGGGTGGGAGTGCTGGTCCCCAGGCGCTTCGGTCCTGAGGAAGCTCGTCTCATGAGGATGCTGTACCGTGCCCGTCTTGCTGCTACTCTCTGCCTTTCTCTGCAGACCTGCCTTCTCCCCCATGTGCAGTGGTTCCCGAGCAGGGACAGATTTGCTCCTCACTTAGGTGACCCATTCTCAGCCTCACCCCACCGGGATGCTGTTTGTAGAGTCCCAGAGGCTGGCTCTGTGAAACCTCTGAGTTCCAGCTGTGATCCCTCCCCTCCCCCATGGAAACAGGTGGGACCCCAGGGAGGGACGGGAGCTATCAGTATTCCAGTTTCTCTGCCTCCCCTGGCTAGGCGCCAGACATCAAGGGATCACAGGCCTCCTTTGCATCTTTTCTATGCCATCTGACACATGTAGCCCTGATGAGGGACTTGTCACCTTTCAGTCTGTTTCTTCATCTGAAACCTGGGAGTCAGTACAGAACTTTCCTGGTAGGGCTGTGAGGAGATCAGGAGGGCTGGTGTGGCCATGGTAGCTGGTGGAGCCCAGGGGCTCAGTAAGCAGCAAAGGCCTCTGTGGGGTTCAGTCCTGGAGTTTTGGGCTCTGAAGCCAGAGTGTAAGGCAAAGGTCTTTTGAGTCCAATTCACCCCAGAAGTCCTGTCAGTCTGGGCCTTTAGAAGGCAAAAGGGTAGACCTTCCTCCTCTTCTGTTTTGGTTGTAGGCACCCTTTACCCTAGAGCAGGAGGCAAAGTTGGGGACTCCGAGAGGATCTTTCTCCTTTTCCTGCTGAGCACAGACACTTGTGTTTGCTTTAATTAAATGCTACTGCTCTGCTGCAAGGCGGTCATGGTGACTAGTCCTGGGACTCCTCCCGTCATCCAGCAGCGAGTAGGCCAGTGGAGACTCCTCTGGGCCACACGCGTACACACATCCACACGCTTCCTCTTCCCCCAGCACTTTTCCACGGACCCAGTGGCTGCCTCCATCATGAAGATCCACACATTCAACAAAGACCGGGACAGGGTGAAGCTGGGCGTGGACACCATCGCCAAGTGAGTGGGTTGCCCCTGCGGGGCCCGCAGCAGCCGCTCACCCCAGGCCCCTCGCCCACTGGGGCTGTCACCAGCTCAGGCCTTCATCACAACCTGCTGAGGTGGGCCTGAAGGAGCATGAATTGAGAGTGAAACCAGCTCCACCCTCCATACCCTCCCCCTCCCACGAGCCCCTGGGGAAAGGCTGGGTCGCTCCAGGCCTCAGTTTATCTGTTTGTAAAACAAAGGGGTTTAAGGAATTGGGGGTTCCAAACCTTGGCTCCCCTTGGTGATCATCTGGAGAACAGGAGGGAGGAGGCAGGGTCTGAGCCCAGTCCCCACATCTGATTGAGCAGGTCAGGTGCCTGGAGGTCCTTGTGTTCTCCAGCCCCCAAGCACCTGAACTGCTGTCCCCCTGGGGGCAGGAGATCAGAGGAGCCAGGTGGCCAGCCTGGGACTGCGCCCTGTGCACCCCTCCGCCTACCACCAGGTACCTGGACAACATCCACCTGCATCCCGAGGAAGAGAAGTACCGGAAGATCAAGCTGCAGAACAAGGTGTTCCAGGTGAGGGCTGCCTTCCGGGGTGGCTTAACCCAGTGTGGGCACTATGGCCTGTACTGCACCATCATGCAGGACCCAGTCTGGGTTGGGGGGCAGCTGCCCGCTCACAGCCAATGGCAGCCCAGGATGGACCTGGGGGCCTCCCTGGAGGAGCTGGCGTGTGAGTTCAGCCCTGAGCAGTGAAGGGTCATGGCTGGCAGAGGTAGCAGGGCGGGGAGCAAGGGCTTTAGGAACAGAAATCACACAAAGACATGAATTTTGTCTGCTCCTCCTCCTCCCCCAGCATATTTTGATTCTTCATCATTTTATTTGGGGAGATTTTTCATGCAAACACAGACTTACGGCTTCTCCGGAGAAATGGTATGGACTAGCTGCCTGCCTGTGTGACCTGTGCAGTCAGTGTCTGATGCTGATGGCCACAGAGGCCCTCTGCCTACAATCCCAGCACAGCACATTCAGCCCACTTCCTTGCTGTGGGACCACCCCAGCAGTCCTCTGGCTCTTCAGCCTTATTCTTCACCCCTGGCTGTTGACCCTTGGGGTCCCACACCCTCTGTGAGCAGATGATGGAAACTGCCCAGCTGAGACAGCTTCTGGGAGTCAGTCCCCACCTGGGGTCAGCAGCATTCCCAAAAGGGGGATGCTGGGCCAGGCGTGGTGTAGCTAGGGTGGAGGTGGCCGGGGCCCCACTGACCTCTGGGTCCACTCCCAGGAGCGCATTAACTGCCTGGAAGGCACCCACGAGTTTTTTGAGGCCATTGGGTTCCAGAAAATGATGCTTCCAGTTCCTGATCAGGGTAAGAGGAGAAAAGGGCCTTGGCTGGACCGGGAGGTGGGGACGAGGGGCCTCAAGGTAGGGGGCACCTCGCTGTGGTAGAGTGACTTCTGTGCTGTGCTGCAGAGGGTGCTGAGGAGTTCTACGTGCTGAGCGAGGCCATCCTGGCCCAGCCCCAGAGCCTGGAGAGGCACAAGGAGCAGCTACTCAGCGCTGAGCCTGTGCGGGCCAAGCTGGACAGGCAGCGCCGGGTCTTCAGGCCCTCGCCCCTGGCCTCACAGTTCGACCTGCCCGTGGACTTCTTCAGCCTCACGGCGGAGGAGATCAAGCGGGAGCAGAGGCTCAGGTGGGCAGCGGGCCTGGGGGGACAGGGGTGGGGCAGCCGGGGGCCAGCCGGCTTGAGCCTGGCTCTGGCGGTGCCCAGGTCTGACGCTGTGGAGCGGCTGAGCGTGCTGCGCACCAAGGCCATGCGAGAAAAAGAGGAGCAGAGGGAGCTGCGCAAGTATACCTACACACTGCTGCGCGTGCGCCTCCCAAACGGCTGCCTGCTGCAGGGTGTGCCCCAGGGGCTCAGCTCAGGGAGTGGGCGGTGGCCATCCTGCAGGGAGCCCATGGCTTCACAGGTCTGAGCTACAGTCCTGGAGGCAGTGCCCCCAGCCCCGTTTACAGATGATGCCACAGCCAGGGAGGGAAGCTGGGGTGGGCCCTGGCCCTGGCCTGACTGTCCCACTGTCCAGGGACCTTCTATGCACGGGAGCGGCTGCCGGCGCTCTATGCGTTTGTCCGGGAGGCTTTGGAGAATGATTGGCTGCCTTTTGAGCTTCTGGCTTCCGGAGGGCAGAAGTTGTCGGAGGACGAGAACCTGGCCTTGAACGAGTGCGGGCTGGTGAGTGCTCCTGCCGGTGTGTCTGCAGTGGTCATTTCACTTGAATCTGCTCAAATTCTGGAGGATGGAGGTGTTCTTGAACACTGGGCAGCACTTAGGGGTGGGGGCCCTGGGCCAGGTTCCCTGCATTTAAATCCTACCTTCCCACTCAGTGGCAGTGTGACGTGAAACAAGTTCATAACTTCTATGTGCTTCACTTTTCCACCTGTAAATTGGGAGTAGTGGCAAGTGTGCTAGTTCGAGTCCCTGAGGAACAGAACCGAGGTGTGATTAGTCATGCGGGCATTTATTGAGCAGGAAACAAGAGGGGGCCTGATGCAGGCTCGACCCTGTGAAGGGAGGTGGGGAAAGCAGGACCTCAACATGTCCTTCTGCTGTACTGTCACCAAGAGACAAGGTGGCTGTCTGACCACTCCACTGCAGGTGCCCTCAGCCCTCCTGACTTTCTCGTGGGACATAGCCGTGCTAGAGGACATCAAGGCTGCAGGGGCTGAGCCAGACTCGTCAATCCTGAAACCTGAGCTCCTGTCAGCCATTGAGATACTCTCATGAAATAAAAGCAGGGTTGGCTTCAGCCCTGTGGGTCTGTTTTATGCTCTCCCCGCCCTGTCCCCCGCCTCTGGAGCCTCCCAGGCACCTGGAAACACTCATCTATCTTCTGGGGCACCGAGGGGCACTGGCTGGCTGAGGACACTGTGGAGCTGGGCCTGTGCCCACCCTGGGAGAGCCCAGGGGCAGCACCAACCCAAGCCCTCTGCAGCTGCTCTTAACCATTTTCACAAAGCCCCTGGGGCAGACAGATGTGGGTGGCTTCCTGAGCAGGAGAGCTGGTCTGTAGCGTGGGCCCAGCTCCAGCAGGCTCTGGACAGAGGTGGCCACGTCCAGTGCTGTGAGGCTGCTTAGGGGGGAGCTGGTGACATTGGCAGGTGGGGGAGATGCTTGCCTGTCAGCACATGTGCAATGATTTAAGTTATGACCCAAATAAATAGGATATTTGAATGTGGTTTCCTGGTGCTGAATTCACACCGTGCAACACAGGGCAAGGTCGGCAGCCTTTGGGCAGGCCAGCGTTGCTTGAGGGGAAGTCCTGCAAATTAGGCAAGGGCTGTGCCAAGCATATGAAGCCACAGTCACTCTTGGCCCTCCCCCAGCTCTGGGGGGCAGGTGCTTCCACAGGCCTGGTTTTACTGTGACCAGGACAATCTTCCCCAGAGACGGCCATGCCCTGTTCCTGGGACCTGTGGATATGTCACTTTCCATGGCAAAGGGAATCTGCAGATGAGATGAAGTTAAAGACCTTGAAATGGAAGATCATCCTGGGTTATCCAAGGGCCCAGTATCCTCATGTGGTCCTCCTAAAAGGGAGCAGGAGGGTCAAGAGTCAGAGAGACTGGGAGATGCTGCGCTGATGGCTTTGCAGACTGTATGTAGTCTGTTTCTGTTGCTTATAACAAAATACCTGGAACTGTGATATATAAAGAAAACGAAACGTACTGCTTACAGTTTCGGAGGCTGGGAATTCCAAGGTCCAGGGAACACATCTGGTGAGGGTCTTGGTGGTGGCGACAGTGGCAGCAGGGTTATCACATTGCAAAACAGCAGAGACTAACCTCTCATGTGCTCTCCTTTAAAGCCCTCAGAACAACACCCCTGACCACCATGACTAATCCATTCACTACAGAGTGGTCCTACAATCTAATCCCCTCTCGAAGGCCCCACCTCTCAATTACCGTAATAGGATTTCCCACCCTCAAGTTACAGTGGGGATTTAAGCTTCAGTGAGGTTGGGGTGGGTATCCAGTCTATAGCACAGAGGAAGTGGTCACGTGCCAAGAGCTGCAGGCGCCTCTAGAAGCTAGGAAAGGAGGACACGGATCCTCCCGTGCAGACTCCAGGAGGGACCAGCCCTGCCCACACCTTGACTCTAGCTCAGTGAGAGCCATTTCAGACTCCTGATCTCTAGAACTGTAAAATAATAAATGTGTTGTTTTAAACCACTGTTTGTGGTCATGTTACAGCAGCCCCAGGACACTCACAGGGAAGCTGAGGCCTGGAGTGTTGAGGGCACATGCCCCGGCCCCACTGCTGAGGCTGCAAATGTGATTTATTTTTTCTCCCAAATGTGATTTAAAAGTCTTTTATAGAGAGGGCTGGCTCCATGGCTCACTCGGGAGAGTGCAACACTGGTAGCGCCAAGGCTGTGGGTTTGGATCCCATATAGGGATGGCCAGTGTGCTCACTGGCTGAGCGTGGTGCGGACCACACCATGCCAAGGGTTGCGATCCCTTATCGGTGAAGAAAAAAAAAAAAGTCTTTTATAGAGAATTCAGTAGCGAAAGCAACGTCCCTTGCAGTCCCGCCAGCCAGGAGCCCCCAGCATGTGCCACACTTGGGTCACCCCCTGAGCCGCCAGCTGCTGGGGCAGAAACTGGGCATGTTGTTCACTACCCCACCTTGGGAAGCCAGCACTGCCGAGGGTGCTCTGTGTGGAGAACCGAAGATGTCATTCTGGTCCCACATTGCCTGCCTGCCCCAGCTGTGACTAGGACTTGACCCCAAGTTTTGGGGCCCAGTACAGCGAGTCTCGGGCCACTGCCCATCCCTGAGTCAGGGGGGATGGACTAGGTTGACCAGCACCCTCCCCCTGTGACTGGGGTACTTGCCAGCTCATCCAGATAGGGTTAGGGAGTGGGGTCCCCAAAGAAAAATCAGGGTGTGGTCAGGAGAAGCAAGTCTGGGTGAGCGTGGGGCCAGGGCCACCCCATCTCGGCTGTGTCCCGCCAACGCTGAATTGCTCTACATGGACACGGCCGCTTTCCTCCCTTGGGAGAGGTGGGGAGGATGAGAGTCCTGTCCCAGGAATGGAGTCCATGAACTCTGGATCTAGATTCAATGAAGGACACGCCCAGACTCAGCTCTCCCAGGCATGCCTCTGTCAGGGCCCATCACAGCCTGCACATAGGGAGGGATGCTCTGGAGTCACCTCTTCTTCAGACCCAGCATGCCCCAAGAGTTGCTCGACCTAGAGCTCGGTCTCATCAAGCCTCAGACTCGAAGCCAGACCTCAGGCTCCCAGAGGCCGTTGGCTGAGGAACCAGCAGATCTCCCGGGAACCCATCCTCCTCACCCATCTGGCGGGCTGGAAAGATGAACTGGCTGAAGCATATGCTGAGAAACCCTCACCCTGAACTGGGTCCACCAGGGAGGACGAGGACTTGGCAACACACAGATGGGACGGCACCTCTGCAGCGCACAAAGCTTTACACAAATGTCACGCATAGGGCTGGGCCACAGGCAAACAGGCACCCACACTCAAAGAAGACAGACAGACTGGCTCAGGGCTGGAGAATAAGTTTATACACTTCACGGGGGGGCCCGAAGCCGCGTCACATGTGCCCACGGTGGGCGGGCGTCTCGGGAGCTTCAATTCATTTACAAGTGTCAATCCCAGCACTGGTCACGTGCCTACTGGGCGTGAGCAGGCTTCCCCTATAACTCATTATGTTTCAATAATGCTTTATTAAAAGGCAGGTTAATATGCAGCTTTTTTGGGAAGTTTTTTACAAAGGTCAAGAACTAATCAAGCATCCTATATAAAACTTTCCAAACCTCCGGGAGGTCTGTGAAGCAGTACAAAGTGCTCTTTACACAGGAATCGGGAGAATGTTCAAGTATCTGATCCGCGTTCGAGGGGGCCCTAACCATTCTACATACATGCACCAGCTCGGCCTGGTGGGGACGCTCTCAGGAGGTGCTCAGAGGGCTCACAGGCAGGGGGCTGTCGCTGGTGTCCATTCCCATGGCACCCCCAGCTCCGGAAGCAGCTCCACATGAGGCCTGGACCTCTGGAAGGCAAGTGGGGGAGGGGTCTTCAGGCACTGTCCCCACTGGGGTCCTCCATCCGACAGTGGAAAGACGTGGAGGCACTGCAACCCCCAGACTACACAGAGGGAGCTCTGGTCACTGGGCCCCCTTCTAGAGAGCTGTACCTGCCCATCTGCCCTTAGGCAGATCCTGTCCCCTCCTCAGCACAAGGCCCTGCCCTGGCTCCAGCCTCACTCAGAGCAGGAGCCAAATCTCAGCCCCTCCTGCCACCCACCTCCTGCTCGGCTGTGCTCACCACAGGACCTTTGCACCTCCCTCTGCCTGGATCACTCTTCCCCAGAAATCAACCTGCAACCCCCCACCTCAGCAAGACCTTCCCTGAACCCCCCACGTAAAGCTAAAACCCCCAAGACTCCCATCACATTGCTTCACAGCACTGGCTTTTGAAAGGAGCTTCAGAAACAGCACCTGAGACGTGGTCAGCACCCACATAGGTCCTCCCATCCCCACGTGGACACAGACCAAACTCTGGGCCCTGCCGGTAGCTGTCGCTGCAGTGTGCATGCTTGCTGTGGGCCGGCCCCTTCCCTTCCTCACTGAGGTTTTAGTGCTTCCTGGTGGCACTTCTCAGTGAGCCTGACCCTTTAGGGAGGGAGGTCCCATGGCAAGGGTGAGGACGTCGAGGCAGCACCAGGGCCAAGGGGCTATGGAGCTCACGCTGTCATGGAACACCAGGACTCACACCTGTCCTGGGGCTCCCATGTGATCCCATGAGCTGCAAGGGGCTCCCAGAGCCACAGGCACAGCTGCCCTGACGCCCTCCCCTGACAGGGTCCACTCGCTGTCTGCCCAGCAGCCACCACGCACATCTAATCCTTTGGTCTCTGAAGTATGGTTCTTCAGACAGAGAAGGATCTCACAGGGCTGGAACTGGAGCCCATGGCCCTGATGCAGTGTGAGCCCAGCCCAGCCCAGCCCGCTCCTGCCAAGGCTTTTAACTCAGCCCTGTTATTTACAGAGCTAGCGAGCTGGTAAGCGAGAGCAGGAGCTTCCCTTCCTGCCAGCACGAATGGCAGGGGAGGTGGGGTATGGAGCCCTCCTCACCCCCAACGTCTGGGATGTCCACGATCATACAGTCACCCTCCTCTTCCTCCTCCTCCTCCGTGTCCGCCTGGAAGCCGTCCATGTCCTCAGCTCCAACCTGCATAGACAAGGTGTATGGCCATCAGCAGGGCAGGCAACAGGGGAGACCCCTGCACTGGGCCTGGGCGGTGACTGTGTCACAGGCCTCTGCAGGGTGAGACTCCTCCTTTCCTCCCTCCCCACAATGAGATGCTTCCGACCAACCTCCTTGACCCAATGTGGCAACAAATTCTCCAGGCTTGAGAAGTTTGAGAGCCTATGACCAGAGGAAAACGTCGGGGGTTCTCCAGAATGAACTGAACTCACATCTCCAAAAGCTACTGCTATTACTACCTACCTTATTACAGAAGTGACCTGTAAGTTAGTTTTGAATTACAAAGGGATTCTGGGGCTGGCCAGTTAGCCCAGTTGGTTAGAGCTTGGTGTTATGACACCAAGGTCAAGGGTTCAGATTCCCATACCAGCCAGTCACCAAAAAAAAAGAAAAGGGGATTCTGGGTTTCTGGTTTGGTAAAAGAGAAATTGATGAAGCACATATTTTTATCTGAATTTATTATTTTAAATAAATGGCTAAGAACTCAGCCAGTATTTTCCTCTGTGCACACCTCCCCTCTGCCCGGCACCTGGCATTTTTTTTTTTCTCTTTAAAAGATGACCGGTAAGGGGATCTTAATCCTTGACTTGGTGTTGTCAGCACCACGCTCACCCAGTGAGCGAACTGGCCATCCCTATATAGGGATCCAAACCCAGCGTCTTAGTGTTATCAGCACCGCACTCTCCCGAGTGAGCCACGGGCCGGCCCCACCTGGCATTTTTTCCATCTGACTTATGCTCAGTGAGAACACTGTCTGGGCAACTGTGGGCAAGGGTCAGGAGCACATACCATTCACAGTTTAGCAAGAACCATCCCTCCCTGAGGGTGTGGTTAGTGGCCTCATCAAATGCCCGGGGAACGTCCCATTCCTGCACAGCCACACTCTGTGTCCCTCTCTGTGCAAGCTCTGGGCAGCGGCAGGCCCTGCTCCCTGCATGCCCCAAGGCTGTTCTCCCACCTCCACCTCTTACAAACAGGACTGGGATATTGCTAGGGGAGGGGGGGTGGGTCTCATTTCCCTGACTCTTTTGCAGCTCTGGGTGGCCAGTGAGGGCTTCTCCTTCCTGCTCAACAGGAAGCTCCCCCAGGGAGGGCTCTGGCTACCCTTGTCCTGCAACCACAGGACGGAGGCCATACTACAGGAGGAGGGGAGACGGGCAGAGCTTGACCCAGATGATGGTGTTGTCACAGCATCCTGGGACTTCTTGTTGGAAACGGGGGACACTCTGTTACTTGCAGCTTAACGCAATCCCAACAGATCCAAGTGCTGCTGAGGAGGGTTGTTGCACCTTCAGCATGGAGGACCTGCTCCCAGGATGTCCCAAGGAGACAGGTCCTTCCCTGAAGTGCCTGCTGTGCCCGCCCAAACTCCCCCAAAGTATGGTTCTGGGACACTTTGCATCAGATTCCCTGAGGTGAGTCGTAAAGATGCAGACTTCAGCCCACCCCACCCCTCCAGACCTACTAGATCAGAATTGCCAGGGGGCATGCACACCTAGGAATTTGAGTTTTCAACCTGAACCACTGTAGGCTTCCGGGTGTGGTGGTTAAGTACTGAGCCAGGCCTGTGCCTCTCGACTCATTCACCAAGTAGCCTTTGGTGAGTCCCTCTGGTCACTGGGCCTCCACAGTCCCTCACCCGTGGAAGGGGAGGGGAGACCACCACCCACACATGGCCACATTCACCCTTGTTAGCAGGTGAGATGCTGCCTTTTACTGACTCCGAGGCCCATGCTTTCCCTTGTCAGCCTCTCTCACCTGCCTTAGTTTATTTGGGAGCATTTTCTAGGTCCTGGTGATTTAGATGAGATGACGAGGCATCCCATCACCCATGAAGTGTAGGAATTCACACACGATGCTCAGCACAGTGCCTGGCATGCAGGGTTCAAACTACTGTTTCCCACATGGGAACATGGATTACATGCACTAATGATGATGCCACCATTAGGGAGAAGAAAAACGGAGCAGTGCTCGGGAAACGCGGGACAAGATGCCACATATCATAACAGGAGACAGAGCAACCACAGCACGCAAGACTGGAGTGGGAAGATGAGGAGACCCCGACGGAACACACAAGGGGTACAGCGGTTCCCCAGGGAGAGCTGATGGGGACCAAGGCCCATGAACACCATGTGGATGATACAAAGGTTGTCTTCCAGCCTGGTCATTTTCTTTCTTTCTTTTTTTTTTTTTAAAAGATGACCGGTAAGGGGATCTCAACCCTTGGCTTGGTGTTGTCAGCACCACGCTCACCCAGTGATCAAACCGGCCATCCCTATATGGGATCCGAACCCGTGGCCTTGGTGTTATCAGCACCGCACTCTACCGAGTGAGCCACAGGCCGGCCCAGCCTGGTCATTTTCAAACTGGGGAGCTCCGGTGTCCCAGCTTGTTTCAACCCAGGTGGCCAGAGCTGGGCTCCTCCTAAGACCGTTTAGGTAACAACAGTAACAACAATGAAAAGGTTCTGCTGCTCAAACAGGGCCTGAGCAAATAACGGATCTAACAGAGCTCATCTGGGGCAAGTGTGCGTGACTCTAATCCGGGGGCTCCCACCATGCTGAGGGGAACCCGGAAAATAAGAACAGCTGTAGCGACAACACGGACCCTTGGGATGCTTAAGAAGAAGGTTTCAATGCATCAAAGACCTCATCTATCTGCTGGCATCACCCCAGCAGCAATATCTCTTGCCTCCCTGCCCTTATGACCAATTTAATGTCGGAGAAGTAGATGGAGCTGGAGCCAGAGAGGCAAATGCTGGCTTCCTTCTCTTCCTACATCACCATCTAACCTCCAGCATATGACTCCCCAGGTGGCATCACCCTCGTGGACAGGGCAGCAAGAGTGAGTCGGGGACCCTGAGATGGCTTCATCTCACGCTGTGTAAAATCGAGTCTCTGAAGACCTGCAACTCCCCCAGACACTGGTCCCACATGAGGACCTGATGCTCACACGGCAAGGTGGGTTTCCAGTAAGAGTAGATATAGGAAAAGAAGCTCGTTCACGTTCAGAGCTCAGTAAGGACACAAAGCACACAGCAAACATTAACAAAGCCTATCTCTGGCCATGGCGGAGGACCTGCAGGAAGTCCTTCCAAGGCGAGGCAGGTCCTCCCGCTGTATGCGCCTGTGGCTTGTGCACTCTGCCTCCCCGGGGCACCCATCAGTCTGTGACCACAGCCATTCACTGCACAGGCGCCTGTCTGTGTCTCCAACCAGAGGGTCTTTTGCTGCTCCCTGTGTTTATGAGACCTAGCCGCACACCTGGCTCAGAATAGGTGCTTAATCTGTGAGGCACGAAAACAAAAGCAAAAAACAAAAACACGAAAGCCACGGCATGAAACATTATTCAGTGCAACCAGAAACGGGCTCTCAAGCCATGAAGAAACATGGCAGAACTGTCAGCGCTTATTGCTAAGTGCCAAACTGAAAAGGCTATATGCTGCAAGACGTTCTGGAAAAGGCAAAACTATAGAGACAGTGAAAACATCAGCATTTGCCAGGAGGAGGAACAGGTGGAGCACAGGTGACTCTCAGGGCAGAGAAGCTTCTCTGTACGGTCCTGTATTGGTGGATACATGTCATTACACATTGTTCCAAACCTATACAAGGTTCAATACCCAGAGTGAACCCCAGTGTAGACCGTGAACTCTGGGTGGTGGTGGTGATGTCACTGGAGGGTCATCCACTGTGGGGGTGCACCACTGTGGGGCATGGATGGGGGAGGCTGTGTGTGTTGGAGGGCGAGGGCTATCTGGGGACTCTATACTTTCCACTGAGTTTTGCTGTGAATCTAAAATTGCTTTAAAAAAAAATAAAGTTTATTAGGAAAAAAAAAAAAGCCCCCACAGGGGATGTCCCTGGGCCCACACTCACCTGCCCATCGTGCCTGCGCTTCTTCATGAACTGGGTGATGCACATGCTGCCTGCTGACTTCCTCTTTAGAGACACAGGCGTGCCCTGGCTAGGCCCCGAGGCAGGGACACCAACACTGTCCTCTCTGGGGGCTGAGGGCACCATGGTGACATAGCTCCACTGGCATGGTACAGGAAGGTGCTCCTGGTCAAAGTTCTTCAGCACCTGCGGGTGGACGTACCAGCACATCCTGAAGTCAGGCCTCTTCTCGTACACAGAGTTCTCGGAAATGATCCGCTTGAGCCTGGCCTTGGAGGGCACGGCAGCCCCCTCGCCAGTGGTGGGCGTCTGCGGGCGGGAAGACGAGGGGCTTGGGGGGCTGCTGGTGTCCTTGCTGAGCAGGCCTCGGCGGCAGCGCTCCTGAAACTCCCGGATGATCACCTTGCTCCCGTTCACGTTGCCGTGCAGCAGCGGAAGCAGCTGGGCCAGGACTGGCGGGGAGAAGGAGGGACAAGGTGGGCTCAGGGCGCGCAGGGCATGGCCAGCTTCATGGGTGGCCTTGGAAGGGTGGACTTTAGCCTAGAAGCGATTCCGTGGCTCCCAAGCCTCCCCAGGAGAGCTCAGGTCAGGTAAGTTCCCACAGCTACCTTTATGCTCCTATTCTTCCCTTGTAAATGATCATCACGCTCTGATTTTGAGCAGCTATCGCTCCCCTGGCTTCTGTAAAGCAGGCAGACACAGTAGCAAGAAAGCATTGTCCCAGGTCACCCTGTGCCTGTCCTAGTTGGTAATGGATGAATTAAAGGACCTGCCTCGTACTGCTACTGCGAATAGCAGTAAATGAATGGACCAGCTCAGTAAGCGCTGGCCTCTGTTATTCTGCAAGGACCCTTATCAATCCACTCAGCTCTGGAACTATCAGGAACTACCTGGAGCAGTTGGGAGCTTCCCCACACCCCCGCACTCACTTTGCTGGTCCCTCTTCTCCCTCTTGGAGGCCTTGGGCGTCTGCTCCTCCTCAGGGGGCACCGTCTCCAGGAGGCACGCCGTGAACTGCTGCAGCACCTTCAGGTCGGCACTGGTGCAGCTGTCCCTGTCGGCCACCCACACGCAACCGATCTTCACGGGCTGGAGGACACGGAACCTCTTCCCCTTGGCTAAAAACTCATCCCACTCCTTGGCCTTCAGTTTCTGGCGAACCCTGTGGTTCTCTGGGTCAGCGCATTCCTTGCAGGTTAGAAAGCACAAGTTTATTTAGTGTCCAACCCCTTAGAAGAGATGAAACGGGCAGAGAGCAGTTCTGGATACTGAATGAGGATTCACACTGACTCCTTTTGGCAAGTCACAGGTTTTTATTTATTTATTTTTTTCTTTCTTGGTGGCTGGCTGGTGCAGGGATGGAACCCTGGACCTTGGTGTTATCAGCACCATACTCTAACCGAGAAAACTGGCCTACTTGAGTCACAGATATTTCTATGACCTCATCTGCTAAGCCTCTTGAGCCACTCTGAATTTTCTGGCTGGTGTGTGATCACAGAGCTGTCAAATGACCAACCCGAAATCACATACCCCATTCAGCAACAGGGCTGGGCCTCTGCCCAGGTGGTCACAGACACAGAAGCCAGCTGAGACCACTGTCTGAGACAGACAGGTCTAAGTCTAAAGGTGTGACGAGACGCCAGTTTGCTGTGTTGGTCAGAGATGTATGAGGAATGCACCCCCTTTGAGTGTGACTGAGACAGTCCTCTTGTACCTTTCACAGCTTCCCCACCTCCTCCCAGACACTGCAACCTGGCAGGCCTTTACAGCCCTAAAAACTGCTTCTTCAAAAGTTCCACAATCTCACAGAATTACTAGTGGTGGCAGGAGGGTTCACGTGCAGGGACATGGGGGAACCATCTGGGGAGATGGGAAAGTTCTTCTGCATTTTGCTTTGGACAGTTTCACAAACCGTGCTGTTGTTAGAGCCTAAGACTGAAGACCTGCAGTCAAGCTGCACGTCAGTTATGCATCAGTTACACATCCTCCTAACCCCCATACTGCACCACACTCTCTCTCCAGGCTTCCCTGGCTTGGCATTTCCTCCTCTCTGGGCAAGTTCTGCCACTCTCCCAGCCAAAACCAAGTTGGGGTTCAATCACTCCCACAAATGAACCCTCCGAGGCTGTGGCAGGGACTGGGGTGTGAGCTGAATTGGCCGTGGGTGGACTGAGACCCACCATCACCGCCCTGGGTCTGGAGCCACCGAGCGCTGGCCCCCCGAATGAGCTCCTCCTGAACCAGGGACTCCCCTCTACCCCCTCACCTCAGTCACGCCTTCGTCCTCAGACAGGTACCCATGGGGCACAAAAAAGCCATCATCCTCATCTTCATCTTCTCCCACTTCATCATCATCATCCTCAAAAAGAGAAAAAAATAAGCTCATCATATGTGGAAACAGAGCAGGTGCTTCACAGAAACGCACATCTGTGAACATCTGCTGCTGGGAAGGTGGCTCCCATGGACGCTGTGAGGGTCAGAGGAATCCCGAAGCCAGGTAGGAACAAACACGTGTGCAGCAGGCCAGAGGTAAGGCAAAGGGAGGGGTGGGGACCATGGTGAACCAGGGCACAGATGCCAAGCAGGTGCATGTCACCAGATAAGGTTTTCCAAGAGAAGCTGGAAATCCAGACATAAAGCATGGGCTTAAATTTTCAGACCACTCTGCAAGTCAAATGCCAGCTGTCTGTGAGTGAATTCAGCCTGGGGCCTGCCATGGGCACTGGTGAAAAGTGGAGACCATCCCAGGTCTGTCCTTACCCCTTCGCTGTGGGACAGGGATTCCCCGGGCTCCTCCTCTTCCCACTCCTCATCACTGTCCACCTCATAGTCGAGGAGTTTCTGAAAAAAGAAAGACGTAGGGCGTGACTATTGTCCCCGGGCCTGGAAGACGAGGACAGAGCATAAAGGCTTGAATACTTGTGGAATCCCAGAGCCCAGTGTCAGAAAGCCACAATGAGAAGGAAATACAAGAAGAGAAACGCACCTTGGCCGGGGCACCCCCGCAATGCGCTTACTCGGTCTTGGGCCCAGGGGTCCCTCGGGTGGACGACCATCGTCTTCTTATTCCATGTCCCCCAGTAAGCGGGTCGGTGGTTCTCGGAAAACTGCAGGAGCTTCATCCTGCCAAACTTCTTCCTGTCGGGAACACTGTCCCCTTTACTGCTCTCCACGATCACGACATCGCTGTGGGGCAAGACGCTGCACTCAGGACCACACTTCCTTTGCCCAGCCCTGCACTCACATGCTACCCAGGGTCTTCCCAAGGAAGTCAGCCACGAAGGTTCCAAAAAGACTGGTAATCGTTAAACAACAAACCGCACCACTGTTCCCAAAGAAAGGCGAGGCAGCTACTCAAGGGACACAAACTGAGGAAAAAACAGGGGAGCAAAGAGGAGGGGAAACAAGATGGGGCCATGGGGCCGCGCTGCCGCCCTGTGGCACTGTTAGCAGGTGGGGAGTGCAGAATCAGTGAGTCAACAGGGACAGGGAGCTGCCCTTCCACAGAGGGAAGAGCAAGCCCTCTTGGGAGAGTCAGGGAAGATCAGCAGAGATTCCAGGGGCTCCCAGGAAGCCGGCAACAGCCCAGAACCTAGCACTCTCTACCCTGGGTCCCTCAGAGCTGACCACTGCCCTCAGGCTTCATCAATGGGCAAGGCTATTCTCCTCGGTCTCTCACCTGTTAAAAATGTCCATGTTCTGGCTGGAAAACCTGGTGGGTCCAGACCTGAGAGGCTGCCGGCCTTTGAGATCTTTCAAGTAGGAGAACTCGCCACTCTGCTGCTGGAGGAGCTGGTCTAACTGATCACAGAGGTCTTGATCGAAGGTGGTCCGACACCAAGGGGCAAGAACCATGTGCTCTTTAATTTCAAAGGGGGCAAACTTCCCACAGGAGCCAGCCAGGGTCTGAAATAAAGAACAGACCCTGTGGGACACCCAAACAATGCAATGCCACTCAGTGAGGGAGAGGATTAACCGCTGACACGCACAGCAGGCTGCTTTTGAGATTGATTCATCCAGGCTAAGTCACAGGAGCAGACTTAAAAGCCTATTTGCCATGTGAGTCCACTTCTGGAAACGGCAAAGCTACAGGGGCAGAAATCAGATCAGCAGTTGCAGGGGCTGGCAGTGGGGAGGGAGAGACTGACTATAAGAGAGCTGTTTGCAGCAACGGAAATATTCTACATCTTTTTTTTTTTTTGTCTTTTGTCTTTTTCCGTGTCCGGCAACGGATCGCAACCCTCAGTGTTGCCCCCGTACCGGACCGGGGACCGGCAACGGGATCGCAACCCTCGGTGTTGCTCCCACTCCTCGCTCAGCCAGTGAGCGGGAACCGGTCTGTATGTGGGATCCGAACCCTCGGGCGGGAGCGCCGCCGCACTTCCCAAGCGGCGCACTATCCAGTGCGCCACTGGGCCGGCCCTCTACATCTTGATTATAGGGATGGTTATGTGGCCCTATCAAAACTCACTGAAAGTCCTCCAGTGTGAATTTTACTGTATGTAAATATCACCTCAGTAAACCTGGCTCAAAAACAAAACAAAACAAAAGATGACACTGGCACCCAAAATTGAAGCAGAAGCATCGACAGGCAGCACCATGCCTCAAACAAGAGCCCCAAGCCAGGACCAGATACCAGCTCCTTCTTCTTGCACTGTGCCCAGGTGAGGAACCTGGGAGAACGACCAGCTCACCTAGAGCCACGGCATGAAAACACAAGATGATTTACGACACACAGCCAATTTCGCCACCACAGCGTGGTGTGAACCTGAAACATGAGTCTGGTCCCATGGTCAATTCCAGTAGATTTTATTCCCTTTCTCCCCAACTTCCTTCAGTGTCTTTAGCACCTATCCCAGTGGATCCCAAAGCTGGCAGCACTCAGGCCGGCTGAGGCTGGCAGCCCTCAATGTGTGAGCCATGCGGGAACTGTCAAAAACCTAAACACCTAAACCACGCCTGTCAGAGTCTCTGGGAGGGATCCAGGCTCCAGTACTTTATAAAGCTCCCTGGAGAGAGTCCAACATGCAGCCAGGGACAAGAAGCAGTGGCTGTTCTCCTCATGAAATGGATCTGGGAACATCCATTATCCACATGGTAAAAAAGTGAGGGCCACACCCTACACCATGAACTCAAAGGACTCCAGCTAAGCTAAGGAGCTGAACGTAAAAACAAAACTTAAGCTCAAAAAAAAGGGGGGGAGGAACTGGAAAAAATTAGGACAGTGTGTTTATAACCGTAAGATACATAAGGCTTTCCAAACAAAACCCAACTGCGGTAAAAGAATTAAAATGTTGACATTAAAAAAATTCTGGCCACCTGTCAAAAAAAACCACACAATGCTGTATAACAAAAGACACCATAAACAAAATTGAGAGGTGAGTAAAGACTATGAGGGATTATTTGCAAAATATATTACAATGGATGAAAATCCCAACTATATGAAAAAGAAATTCTTACAAATCAGACAAAGAAAGCCGATCCTGTAGAAAAATGGGTAAAAAAATAGGAATTGGCAAGTCACAGAAGAGATAATATGGGACACAATCATGAAAAGATTTCAACTAAATCAATTTTAGTTGATTTCAACTAAAAATCCAATAGAAATGGAAAGTAAAACAAGGATACCCATTTTTTTAACCACCAGGTTCGCAAAGTTAAAAGAAAATTTCTGTCAACCAGTGACGGCAGCAGGTAGGAAGAGGGTATTTTCACGTGCTGCTGGGGACATACTTCACTAGTGCTTCCTGTCTGGTGGGCACTCTGGCCGTGACTAATTCGGTCACTGTGGCTGTCCTTTACCCCAGCAGCAGGCACACTTCTGCAGGAATGCACAAGTGCAGAGAGGTGTGCTTGGGGACATTCATTGCACCCCTGATGGGCATAAAAACTGTGACACCATTGCCTTATAAGATGTTACACGGCAACGAGAAGGAATGAGGCAAATCCGTGGTCATCACACCATGTATGCGTACTTCAGGTCATCATGCTGTACACCTTAAATCACACCTTGAACATGTTCAATTTTTGTTAATTAAATATTTTAAAACAGGGCCAGCCAGTTAGCTCAGTTGGTTAGAGCACAGCCTTGTAACACCAAGGTCAAGGGTTGAGATCCCCTTACCGGCCAGCTGCCAAATAAATAAATAAATATTTTAAAACAAAATAAAAGATGGATCTGTTAAAAAATACAATAATAGAATGTGCTGACATGGCAAGAATCCAAGACATGGTTAAGGAGATGAAATAGCCACATACATTCAAAACAATACTGAATTACACATGTATTTAAATACACAAATGTGGGTGTGTGGGGGTGTAAATACACATAAAAGGGTATGGAAGGACACCCTTCCATTGCAGGAGATGGGCTACCTCTGGAAAATGGGGGTTGGGGGTATGTGTGTGTACGTGAGGGGGAAGGAAGGGATCTCCCAGTGCATATGCTGGTTCAGAAGTTCTGAGCTGCTAGGTGATACCAGAAAGGGAAAGTAAAAATTTGAGCTGAATTCTATACTTTTTTCTTTTTTGGCAGCTTAGCCAGTACAGGAAATCAAACCCTGGATGTTGGTGTTACTAGCACCTCACTCTAACCAAGTGAGCTACCTGGCCAGCCCTTATACTTTTGTTTTATAGCTAAGCTTGCCTCCCCCGCCCTCGCAGGTCAAGCATAAATCTCCTGAGGATAAGGAGCAGGTTGTCTTCCCTTACACCTAAACCCAAATGATTCATGAAGCAACCTCTGAAAACTCAGCACATTTATCAAACGTGCAGCCTCTTTGCCTTCTGGGGACAAAGTGAATGACAAAACATTGAACTTCCACACTTCACCAGAAACAAAAGCTCCCTGGGTCACTGCAGGCTCCCTTGCAACAAAAAGGAAGCTGGCTGGTTGGAAGATACCCTTTCAGTGTTAAAAAAGAAAAGCCTCCCAAAGCACCAAAAGTTGAGCCAAAAGAAGCCAGCTGCTCACCTTCGGGGCCTGTGGAGTCTTTGGTTTCTGAAAGAACCTCGTGATTTCAGCTTTCTCTGCCTTAATGCGCTGCAATGTAAGAGAAGATGAAGACAAACTGTGTTGTAAAACATGCAAAGGCCTCCAGAATTGAACCCCAAGCATTTTTATGTTGAGGCATTATTTTGATTTTTAGCTCTCAAAACTCATGGGCCAGCAACAGGGCAACAGCCAATCTCAAAATGTCAGAGTTTTCCTTGTGGCAGAAGCACCAGCACATTGAGCCAGCGGGCATGTGACAAGCCAGTGCTGAGAACAAGAACAGACTGAAATGGACTCATCAGTCCCCATGGGTACCATTTGGTTTCCCAAGACCCAGAGAACATTAGGCAGCAATTTAGGCAAAAATCCCATTTACGACATCTGCCTCCCAAATAGGCTGGAATACTGAGGCTCTGTGAGAATGCTCTCTACCTTTTCCTCTTCTCTTAACCGTTTCTCCTCTTCCTTTTTCCTTTTCTCCTCGAGTTTCGCCCTGTGAGACATCAAATGAAGTTTCAGCCAACCTTTTGGCTTTGGTTCTGGAAGTGACCACAGTTAGCACTCAATGGCTAGTATGTGGTACGTATTTTATTTTGCATCAAATGAATGTAAGATACTCTTACGTTTACTATATGACTATTACGTAGATATTAACAAATAAAAATGGAAAATAATAAAATCCTTCATGTGACTAGAGTATAAAAAAGTAAAGACATTTCGGTGCCTTATTGGCGTAGACAAAACCCCCATTCCTATGATGACAACCTGTGAGTTGGTTACAAGGGGGAAGAAAGGTCCCAGGAGGACAGAGATGGGCTGGACACGAGGAGTGACAGGGCACAGAAGTGCTTCTTATCCCTCGCCCCAAGAGCTTGATTTAGAGCCCGTGTATGGGAAATTGAAGGGAACGACTGGGAGCTGTCACCTTCCCTCCAAATGCTACAGCCAGGCCTGCATCAGAGTGGCTATACCAGGAGCCGGCAGAGGGGAGGCCTCGGTCCCCAAACGTCCCCAGACCAGCCCGCAGGCACTCACTCCAGCGCCTCCCGCCGCTCCTTGCGCCTCTCTTCCTTGATTCGCTGCTTTTCCGCCTTCTCCTTCTCGTCCTTCTCCCGTTTCTCTCGCCTCTCCTTTTCTTTCAGCTCCTTCTCCTCCTCCTTCTTCTTTCTGGCCTCCTCCTTGGCTCGTTTGGCCTCTTCTCTCAGCTTCTCCTTTTCCTCCTTTTCTGCGCGTAACTTGAGCCGCCTGCCCAGCTGCTCAAGATTCTGCAAGACAACAGGTGGCCTACTGTGGACCTCTCCCAGGAAGGGTCCGGTCAAGATCGTGAGGACAACGGTGGATGGAAGGGAAAGAGTCACGGAGCCAGCGCTAGAAGACTCCAGGCAACACCCTTGTACAGAAGTGACTTTCTAAAATCCATGACATTTCCTCCCGTCTTGAGAAAAATGACGAGGATTAGCTATTTGTCACAGCACTTTGTGGGAAATTCAATAGGAGATTCATTTAAAACACCATCTCGGGGCTGGCCAGTTAGCTCGGTTGGTTAGAGCACAGTGTTATAACACCAAGGTCAAGGGTTTGAATCCCCTTACCACCCAGCCACCAATAAATAAATAAATAAATAAAATACTAATAAATAAATAAAATAAAATCTTTAAGGTCAAGGGTTCAGATCGCCTCATGAGCCAGCCGCAAAAAAACAAAAAATAACCCTCAAACTGAAACAAATAAAAAATACCATCTTTACACACGGGTGAAATTTATCTATTTTTCTACTTAATTAAAAAACAGGGCCAGCCCGTGGCTCACTCGGGTGAGTGCGGTGCTTATAACACTAAGGCCACGGGTTCGGATCCCATATAGGGATGGCCGGTTTGCTCACTGGGTGAGCGTGGTGCTGACAACACCAAGTCAAGGGTTAAGATCCCCTTACTGGTCATCTTTAAAAAAAAAAAAAAATTGTGGGGTGCTCCCATGGCTCCTTCGGGAGAGTATGGTGCTGATAACACCAAGGCCATGGGTTCGGATCCTATATACGGATGGCCAGTTACCTCACTTGGGAGAGCATGGTGCTGACAACACCAAGTCAAGGGTTAAGATCCCCTTACTGGTCATCTTTAAAAAAAAAAAAAAATTGTGGGGTGCTCCCATGGCTCCTTCGGGAGAGTATGGTGCTGATAACACCAAGGCCATGGGTTCGGATCCTATATAGGGATGGCCAGTTACCTCACTTGGGAGAGCATGGTGCTGACAACACCAGGCCAAGGGTTAAGATCCCCTTACCGGTCATCTTTTTAAAAAACAAGAACAAAAACAAAAACAAATTAAGAGGAGGCAGCCCTCTCTCAGGTTTGAACTGTGTGTATTTAACGAGGCAGCTATGGTAAAAGAAAGAAACAAAAACACCTGCACGCTTTGCCTTCCTATTTTAGAAACAAAAACACAGTTCTCACCCAACCCGCAAACCATACCACATTACAAGGATGATCTGAGTTCTTTTGAAATGAATGGAATGAGGCAAGGACAGGGAATCTACTGGGTAAGCCTCAAAATAGTGGGGTTTCAGTAGGAATTTGGGGAGAGAAACAAACAAAAAAGGTGGAGAATGAATGAGAACATATAAAAAATAAAAGCAAAAAAACAGAACACTGCACACCCAAAAGAAAAATTCTCTTTAAAACCATTTCTCGGGGGCCGGCCCGGTGGCGCACTGGATAGTGCGCCGCTTGGGAAGCGCGGCAGCGCTCCCGTCCGAGGGTTCGGATCCCACGTACAGACCGGCTCCCGCTCACTGGCTGAGCAAGGCACGGGAGCAACGCCTAGGCTTGCGATCCCATCGCCAGTCTCCGGTCCGGTACGGGGGCAACACTGAGGGTTGCGATCCGTTGCCGGACACGGAAAAAAAAAGACCAAAAAAAAAAAAAAAAAGCCAAAAAAAAAAAAAAAAAGCCAAAAAAAAAAAAAAAAAGCCAAAAAAAAAAAAAAAAAGCCAAAAAAAAAAAAAAAAAGCCAAAAAAAAAAAAAAAAAGCCAAAAAAAAAAAAAAAAAGCCAAAAAAAAAAAAAAAAAGCCAAAAAAAAAAAAAAAAAGACCAAAAAAAAAAAAAAAAAAAACCATTTCTCAGGATCCGAAAAAAAGGTTAAATGTTAAGAGAGGATGAAGAGTCGTCTTTATGGCTATGGCAGTATTTCATTACTTTTTTTCCCCTATGTATTTTCTTCCTTTTTAATTAATTTTTTATTGGTAGTATTTCATTATTGTCAGGGGAAAAAACTTTAAGGTATGAACACTTCATTTGATGACATCAGTTCCTCATTCCAAAGAAATGGTACGTGGCCTGGGATTCTGAGCAATTATATAATCTTAAAATTAATGGTAAACAAGCTCCCTTTCCTGAATGAAGGGGCGGTTACCTCCTAACCTCGCACTAGGTGATTTTCATAGGACCATTACTCATAAAGACGGGCTTCTCCACTGTCAGGAGCTGGACAACTCACTTTTGGGTTTGGGCATAAAACTATATATGCCCTGGTCTCTAAAGAAACATTCTAAATGCCCTGACAAACCTCTGGCTGCTTTAACAAAAGCCACGGAGACACACATGAGAGACATGAGTTTTTTTTTCTCACGGGTCTCCTGCACATCTTCACCTGACACATAGGATACCTGGAATCGGTGACTGGTCTGGACTGAACAACAAGACCCCCCACAGAACTGCAGGGTGGGGAGGAGGAGTCTCCTCCCTTGTTGCTAAATAAGGAAACAGAAGGCTTCTAGAAATCATAGGTACACCAGATCTCTCTATACTTGAGGGTTCCCACCCACCATATGTACCTAACTCTGAAATTCTAATAAAGAATGAGATAAACTGTTAAAAAAAAAAAAAAAAGTCCAAAATCTGACCCACAAAAACTGAGTGCAGCCATAAGAAACCACCCACGAACACAGAGCCAGCTGGCAGGGGCAAGGATGCCCAATGGTCTTCACCACAATAAGAAAGTGATGACCTCCCAGGTAACAGATTTGGAGACTCGGCAGGTAGCACCTGAGAAATCACCGCTCACCTAGTGCAGGGGCCATTAAGAAGTTACAGCATGTGGGAGTGAGTGAACTTAAATCCTTTCAAGGGAGACAGGGGTGTTGGGAAAGGAAGGAGGTGCTTTCAAAGGCAATTTTTAGCTACAATGGAATGCTCAACTATAAAGACAGTAGTAATACTACTACTAATTCGAAAAGCTTAGAAAAGGCTACATGCAAAACCTTAGGATTTAGCAAAGCTAAAAATCCACAAGCCATGAAGCCCAGGTATGTAAAATGAAGCAAGAATCAAAATAATGGTCAGAAAAAGCAGGGGGAGAAGTAAACACTGGACCAAAGGAAGTGCAAAGGGCTTTGCTTACTATTTAATGCAAAAAGCACAGCAGGTTAATTTTCTATTTCAGGGAAAATGTCTTACTCTTTGCAGTCTCATCTTGTTCTTCTCTGTAGAACCTGTGACGCATTTCTTAGTTTTCTGAAACAAAAGACATTTATCTGTAAACAGGGATCGCTTCCGTCACTTTAACATGTTCACTATATTGCACTGTCCCTAGGATAAGAGGAGGAGGGACTGAGTGATCCACGCAATTAAGAACTTCTTGGCAGAACAAGAAAAATAAAAACTTTTCCACCTGACCGGTTTTTTACCAACAGATCCAAAACATCACAGTGGGGTCACGAACCCAAATGAACGTGCACATACATCTATGTTCTGAATTTAAATTAAAAGGGAGACTAGAGAGGCAGATTAAAAAACAAAACAAAACAAACAAAAAAACCTAAGGAAGTGGGCCACCCACGAAACGAGGCAAGCGTGGAAATAAAAGCCACAGACGGTGGCCTCGGTGACAGGGAAATGAAAGGGTGTGGCAGGATTTGTGGCAAGTTAGAGACGACGTGCCTGCCCAAAGGGGATGGAGATCTTCCAGGAACGTAGGCCATGAAGTGATGACCCTTCCAGTTGTTCCAACAGAAGCTGACACCAGGAATTTTATGTGAATTTTTTAGTTAATGCTTGAAAACTGGCACTATTGGGGCCAGCCCGTGGCTCACTCGGGAGAGTGCGGTGCTGATAACACCAAGGCCATGGGTTCAGATCCCATATAGGGATGGCCGGTTCGCTCATTGGCTGAGCGTGGTGCTGACAACACCAAGTCAAGGGTTAAGATCCCCTTACCGGTCATCTTTTTAAAAAAAAAAAAAAGAAAAGAAAACTGGCACTATGTGAATTAAATAAAATGTGTCTATGGGCTGGATTCCTGTGGGCCACCGATTTGTTCTGTCTGCCTAGAGCAACTCCACTCTTCAGAACACTTATAAAAAGCGATCAGCTTGCCAGAGGTGGAAATCTGGACCAGAACCAGGGCATGACACTCTCTATCACCCGGCTTCAAACTGAGCAAGTGCTAGAAGGAGTGACCAAGGCACACGTCTTGACTCTCTCACCATTCTGGCTCAGTGGTCCAAGGAAGAAATGTGAACAGGGAGTTTAGACTACGGGCCTAAGCCACCTCCCACCTGAGCAGAGGGTGCTGAATGCAAACCACTGGAGTGCACATCAATGGGAAGAGAGGGTTATGGCTGGAAGGAAATAACACTCCAACTTCATTTTACACTTGGAGAAGAAGCTAAAAAGGAAGCTGCGGTTAAGTTGAAAAACCAAAGGCCCACATCCCTTGAAATTGTCTGACAGTTTGACAAAACTATGCAACCATGATTTATTTACCTGGGAAAGCAGAATCCCTAATCAGGACCCCTCACAGAATAAAAGTTTCAGATTAATAAACTGGAGAAGACAGCATTCTCACTTAGGTCCCACTGAGTTCTTTCTGGACTAAACCTTTCCTTTAGGGAAGGGCCAAAGCACAGACATGAGAAGGCCTCCATGCTGGCAAGAGCTCAGTGGCCACCATGAGTGGGCCAGAGTTCTCAATCTCTGGTGAGCCCATGGCAACAGAACACGCCAGTCTAAAGCAGTCTTAGCAACTGGTTAAGAAAAAGCATCTGTCTCTCCAGAATCCACTTTGCCTGCCAAGTCTGTGGACTTCACCTCCATACTAGAGTATTTAACAGCAGAATTTGTTAAATTGCTATTTCTCTATATTGCTGTCCTTTGTGTTCAAAGATTACAGTATGGAAGGTGATTGCCAGACCCCTACATAAGAGTATCTGTGGTGAGGAGAAAGCACATTTTAGCTTTGCCCATACTTGCTAAATTTCAGCTGTAGAATCTAGTGCCTTTTACTATTCTTCCTCTTTGCTATAAGTCCAGGAATAACAGTTGACTTGCCTAGCAGGAGCCAGGCTAATAATACCCAGCTAGTAATATCCAATGACCTGAGCAATTGCTCTTAATTTAAAGCCAGCATCTCTAATGCTTTACTGAACATTCTGATGGGCCTTGTTGAAACTTTATCTTCCTGAAATTTGATCCAAGTGCTCAAAATTTTTAGAGCGGGCTCTCAAAATCACACACCATGCCGCTACACTTTACCAATCTAGAGCTCAGCCAGACAGCACCCTCGTCTGCCAAAAAGTACAATCTGGGATCCCAGGAGGAAGCTAAAACACAACAAGCAACTACCTCACATAGTCAAGACAGATTTCACTGGGTCTGGGCATTAAAATTTCGCACTTCTTTCAGGAGACTCTGATTTTATACATAAGGCTATCTAATTCCTAATCCCAGGGCAGATGAGCAGCAGGGAATGGGGCAAGGGAGAGGCTGCTATGGGTGGGCCCAGCAGCAGCAGCTAAAATCCTAACAGCAGGGGAGAGCAGGCAGAGGGGAAAAGAGAAAAAACCCAAAACTGGTCCAACCATAACAGAGTGCAAGTTGGCAAGAATTAATGTGTGCATTCCTATGAGCTGGCGAGAACTCAACCTACCTAAAGCCCAAGGCAGCATGCAGAAAGAAGCAAATTACGACTGTTTTGTCAAGGCCAAGCATAGAAACAACAGAAATATCCATCAGACGATATAAATCACAGTATACCCACACCACAGGAGTATAATACAGCAGTTGAAGAGAGATCTTTCCATCCCAATATAAAAAATGTCTAAGACATCCGTAAGTGACAAAGAAACATATTTACAGTATAAGGAAACAAAGTGATACTGTGCATTTCTAAAGGATCTCTCTTGCATACACACAACACAGAAAAATATAACAAGCTGATAACGGCAACCTTGGGTAAAAAGAGAGGGGACAAAAGGGGGCTGTAACATTTCCATGATTTTTTAAGCGGCTGGCCAGTACCAGCATCCAAACCCTTCACCTTGATGTTATCAGCACCACGCTCTCCTAAGTGAGCTAACCAGCCAGGCCCGTGGTTTTTTTTTAAACATGGAGAATTTAAAATTTGTATGATTTCAATTATATGGGAGAAAGTTCCAGCAGTTTGGGCTCATTTGGTACAGAAGCAAGCCAAAGATTCCAGTAATGCAACTGCGTCATTATCATTTATGAAAGAATAATCTCAAATCATCAATAAAAAAAGCTAAATTACAAGTCTAATTGCAGACAAACTTGAGAAATGATTCCTTCCCACATGGTAAAAAGCTCTAATACTAAAAAGGAACTCTTCAGCTATTTAAAGCACCCTAGGATTACCTAAAAAAAAAAAAAAAGAACAACGGTATTCCTGAATCATTGTTTTTCAAAGTGAGCTCCTCCAGATCCTGCAGTACTTTTTTTTTTTTTTTTTTTTTTTTTTCTAAAAAAATGACCGGTAAGGGGATCTTAACCCTTGACTTGGTGTTGTCAGCACCACGCTCACCCAGCGAGCAAACCGGCCATCCCTATATGAGATCCAAACCCATGGCCTTGGTGTTATCAGCACCACACTCTCCCAAGTGAGCCACAGGCCGGCCCCCTTGGAGTACTTTAAAAAGAAAAAAAAGAAAGCTCCCTGGGAAAGGACAGCAGGATCTGTATTTTAACAAGCTCCCATTTTCTTGTATTTTTAACAAGAAAAAAAAAAAAAAAAAAAAAAAAAAAAAAACGAAAGCACACAAAATAGAGGATCAATGAATGCCTGGAGGTTCCAAACACAGAGATTTTATAGTACAAACTCAAGGATGAACAGACTTCAGTAAAAACCACACACATTACATGGTAACATGCTTTCAACAAGTTCCCACCTACCATCTGGGAAGAAGGGCTGGTGGGGAAGGAAAGGAGGAAAACAAAAATATTCCCCAAAGTAACCCCCAGGCCCCATGGCAGGAAAAGGTGTTAGTAACAACACCCCCCCCACCCCCCACC
>NW_007729369.1:356855-366996 GCF_000696425.1 Galeopterus variegatus | reverse complement strand
TGGTTAGCTCAGTTGATTAGAGTGTGGTGCTGATAACACCAAGGTCAGGAGTTTGGATCTCCATACCAGCTAGCTGCCAAAAAAAAGAAACTCAGTATTCCTAAAAGGCACGGAGATAAACTGAAAAGGTGTGTGCGTGAGTGGTTGGAGATGGCATGTCTCAGGGAGTCATAGCACACAGAGGCCTCCTGACAATGACGTCATTTCCTCTCACACCTTTGATGTCACATAACATTGGGGGGGTGCCTACTTTCAAGTCTAAAGCCTTCACTGATATAGTGTCAATTATTTGAAAACTTGTAATAATACTGCCTTCTAGAGCATTCCAAAACTTTGAGCCTATGTTCAGAATAAGGCCCAGCACTTTAAATACAGGACTTCCTAAATTTAGCACAGTTAGTTCATGTGCTCAGCTGTTTGCGATGTTTGGGCAGCGGATAAAAGAAAAACAGTTTCATGAAAACGCCCAACTATGCCACTTCCCGGTTTGCAGACTTAGCTATGGACATGAAAACAAACTTAATGGAAACCTGTGCCGAGTCCTGTTGTCCATGTTCCCTGGCTGCAACACATCACATGACAAAGTAGTTCTGCAAAGCAAAAGCAGCAGCCTGGAAAAAATTCAAGCCATCGGATGCATAGAACAATGGGCTGACGGTAAAAGAGATTTAAACTCCAAGATTTTGGGAGTTGGAGTCATGGCTTAGTTAGAAGTTTAAAAACGTATATCCCAGTCTGCCACACTTAGAAACTTACAAGAACAGATTTGCTTCATTCTTGACTGATAGTTTGTGAACTTAAAGAAAAAGCCATTTTTTCCTTTTACCTGTACACCCCAGGAGGTGAAAGGAAAGAAATGGAGTCACTTAAAAAGTAAAGTCCCTTAGAGATCACAACTCAGGAAGTCATCAAGACTGGGGATTTATGGTCCAAATTAAGCAGGTACAGGAGAGATTAAATGACCCATCCCAGGATTCAATCTTATATTATAAAAAGACCTAACGTGAAGTAACAAAGGTGGTACAAAGCCGAGGACACCAGTTAAACCAACTCAGATTCGTGACTCATTTGATCAGCATTACCCATAATGCCCTAAGGACAGGTGAGAACGGAGACATTCCACTGTGCTGATCAGAAATCAAAAACAGAAACAGACATCTCCAAAGTCAGTGTCCTCATTCTTTCGTTCTCATCACTCCAGGTGGGGTTTTTAAGGTGGGTGGCCATGAAAAGAGCTGACTCTAAACAAGTTCCTGTTATATCCTTCCTGGTATCCTGCTGTCACTTCAACGCCTAGTGACTCTTTCCTACCAATGCCCCTACGGAGCTGTGCTGGGACAGGACGAAGGAACAAAGGACGCGGAAGCTGAACTCTGAAGCGAGACTCCAGCGTTACTCACTGAAGTATCTAAGTTGACTAACCATGAATTAGGTGTGAATGATGAAGACTAACTATCAAGACGTCTGGGCACTGTTCTCTTAAGACACTCGACACTCTGATGAGTCCCTGGCACATCACAACATACAGATCTGAATACTCTGGTTTTTGGTATCAGAAAGAATTCAGCATCAGAACAGCCTAGTTTGTGGCCCCACTCACTTGGCCACTAACCACCTGGGTGACATGTCAGGATGTGGCAGCCCTCCTGTGTTGGGATTCCGTGGGAGATACTCACTCTGTGGATAGGCATGGAGGTAGGGATGGGACTGCTACTGCTGTGCAGTTTCTCGGGAACACAGCGCCCCTCAGGTGAGCTGGTAGGAGAGGAAGAGCTCAGGGATGAATGACTAAGGGCAGAGTCCTCCTCAGGGCAAGACTGCACCTCGCTCTCCTCTGAGGTCATGCTCTTGTCCAGAGGTGTTGTCGGAGGAGACTTGGCTCGGGGAGATTTCACAGCCAGGATATCCTGTAAGACCACCACGGGCACTTTGCCTTTGAACAGGATGCCCCCAGCTTCACTCCAGCCATCCTGTTCCTTCCCAGAGCATGATCTCAAACCAACTGCCAGCTCGGGGCAGCTTTGCCGTGAGCACTCCTGTGAGGTGCCGTTCCTCTCTATACCTCCAGAGTCAACATCCTCCTCCTCAGTCTTGCAAGGAAGCTCTGAAAGGGTCTCTCCAGGAAATGCCAACTTGTTCTGAATGGTCTTCAACAGCCCCTGCTGATCTCCACCTTCTTCTCTGGCCCTGCTGACAGCCTCCCTGGAGGGAGAGACTTGGGGACTTAGGTTATCATGGTCCGAGGAACTGTCTGGTTGGTCACTCGAGTCTTCAGTCAAATCAATTATGACTGTGTTCTGGCCAATACTGGTTTCTATTCTACTTCTTAAAAAGTTATCTAAGGGACCCTTCCCATTGACAAGTTTTGCTCCAAAGTCTATGTCAGAAACCACAGAACAGTCATTCTCCAAGTTGTCCAAAGAGTTTTCTAAATTAGGGTGTTTACTTTGCACAGAAGCACTGGGAGAGCTTCTCATGTCGAATGACGCGTCATCGGCTTTCTCCTTTGAGACAAGATTCAGGCGCTTGAATGGAAGACGGGCTGAAACGAAAAGAGAAGGAGGCCATCTTTTTAGTGAAAGTGTAGACTGACAATCAATTAATACTTTAATATTCCACATGCTTAAAAATGATCAACCCTGCTGGGCTTTGGGGGGGGACAGTTTGAAGTTTTTAAAAAAAGGCTATCTTTTATTTTGTACTTTTCCAACATCCTCATTTTAAAAAGACAAAAAGTGACAAGCTTTCAGCAAGGATGTTGCCAGAATTTCCAGAGATTTTTTTTCTGACCAGTTCTACTTCAACTTCCAAATTTATTTAATAATGAGTGAAGATTCCATTTGAAGATAACTGCATTTGGTGGGGTTTTTTTGGTTTTTTTTGTTTTTTTGTTAGCTGGCCACTATGGGGATCTGAACCTTGGCATTATCAGCACCATGCTCTAACCAACTGAGCCCACCAGCCAGCCCTGCATTTGGTTTTGAAGAGCAAAATACATAGGCCCATTTCTGGAAAGATTTCTCTTTCTGACCCCAGCATCCTGGGCTCTATTAGCTTTGCTCAACAATCAAAGAACTATCCGCCCAGTGCCTGCCAGGCTTCCAGCTGGTTATAAGGGACACATAGGAACAACGTAGAAGAGTGAGGAAATTTTTAGATGAGTGAAATTCCCAAGGAGCCCACATGCACTTAAATGCCTAAGCACCTTTTAGTAACTATTTCAAAATGTAACCAACACATAAACCTGATCTTGATCATTCATACTTTCTCACTTTATAAAATACGGATATCTTTGGGTTCCACGGCTTGTCCTTAGGTCTTTACCCACTGGACACTGCTGCCCTTGACACGATTCCCACCAACACCAAACTTCCTATCAGTTGTCACAGGAGAAGGCAAATCACATTAATAACCAAGTATTAAAAACCAGAAACCATAGTTTTTTAATACAATCCATCCACTAATCTGGCCTAAGAGTAAATACACTCCCTGTTTTGCACAAAAGGATTTGGGGACATTTATCTTCCTGTACAACGGCAGTTCTCAACTGGGGCAGTTCTGCACCCACCACCCCCACCCTCAGGGCATCTAGTAATGTCTGGAGATATTTTGGGTTGTCATGACTTGGAGGCAGCGAATACTGGCATTTAGCTGGAAGAGGCCAGCAATGCTGCTCCACTCCCAGCAAAATACAGGACTGTCCCCCAGGCGAAAAAAATTACAGAACAGCAAATGCAAGAAACCTTACCGCAGAGGTGGTGACCTCTGTATTTGCTGCTGGAAACCCATGGGAACATCAGTGGAGCAAAATGGGCTTCCCAGCTTCCTGATCTAGGGAGCAAGTGCTTTTTCACATCTCTCCACCAGCCCAACGCTTTCACTGAGGACCTCAGCAGAAGACAATGAAGGACATAAATTAGAAACAACTATTGAACCCATTCCCAGAGAGTTACCTTGTATTAACTTCTTAACTGGAAAAGCTGGTCTGTCTTTGCAATCCATGGCTGGGAATAAAAGTGTCAGGATGAGTTATTAAATGTTGGAAATAATTAATTCAGAAAATACACATGCAGAGCCAATTATGTACAAGGTGGGTCTCCAGTGGGGGTGATTTTTCCCCCCGCCCCGTGGGGGACATTTGGTCATGTCTAGAGACATTTTTATTGTCACAACAGCAGGAGGGCTCAAGGGGCGGCTACTCACGTCCAGCAGGCAAAGGCCAGCAATACTGCTAAATAGCCTACAGCCCCCCATGACAAAGAATTACTTAACCTAAAATGTTAATAGTTTGAGAAATTCTGCCCTAGGCATTGTAACATCTTATTTTATTTTGTGTGGCACTTACTCTGAAACTTTTGTGTTTGTTATGTCTCCCCATCAAACAGAATGCCAGCACAGAAACTGGCTTCCTACTGCACCTAGCTCAGAGTCTGGAACACACTGGGAAGCAAATGAATATGGTAATAGGGACAACGAAAGTGGAATGAATAAAAAGAGTTGAGAGAAAACACTCTATTACCTGTTTCACCATTAACATGACCCCAAAACAAAATGGTTCATTTTCTTTTTAGAGGGTTTATGAAGACAATGCAATTTAAAGTATTTGGGGCTTGTCAGGCAGGAGCTGAAGTGTTGTCAAGGAATGATTAGGAGAATATTTTCCTGCACCACCACCAACAAAAAAAACTTAGGAAAAGAATTTAATAATATCAAAGCTGATGGAGAAATGACCATAAACAGGTCTTTGGATAAATATCTTTAAATAATTAGAATAAGTTTGGAAGTTCACATCTGCTAGATCTGGCTTGGAAAAATCTAGTTGTTATTTTTGGTAATCTATGTATGTTTTGTAAAAGCTACATAAAAGTGAGTATTTTTAATTAATTAATTTATTTTTTATTATTTTTTAAAATTTATTTTATTTTATTTATTTTTTAATTTTTTTTTCCTTTTTGTCTTTTTTCGTGACCGGCAACGGGATTGCAACCCTCGGTGTCGCGCCCGCACCGCGCTCAACCAGTGAGTGGACCGGTCTCTATATGGGATCCGAACCCTCGGCGGGAGCACCGCCACACTCCCAAGCGCCGCACTCTACCGAGTGCGCCACCAGGCCGGCCCTTTATTATTTTTTTTTTTTAAAGATGACCAGTAAGGGGATCTTAATCCTTGACTTGGTGTTGTCAGCACCACGCTCACCCAGTGAGCAAACCGGCCATCCCTATATGGCATCCGAACCCGTGGCCTTGGTGTTATCAGTCCCGCACTCTCCCGAGTGAGCCACAGGCCAGCCCTTTTATTTTTATTTTTTAAAGATGACTGGTAAGTGGATCTGAACCCATGGCCTTGGTGTTATCAGCACCACTCTCTCCCACGTGAGCCACGGGCCGGCCCTAAAGTGAGTATTTTTTCAAAGCAGATTAGAGCTTTCTAAAACACTCAGCTGTCCACAGATGAAACAGTCCCCTCCTCCCAAGCTTACAGAATAAGTAAAGGTACTCCGAAGGTTCACATTTCCTTTGTACCCATTTCAAGGGACTGAAGACAATAAAATTCTCAAGTTTTCAGTTACCAAAACACATAGATATCCCCCCCTCTCAACTGAAGGACATATAATTTTTAGCCAGTTACATTTATCTTGAGGATAACCACAAGGATTTATTTGCGTGACCCTGAATCACTACCTTTGATGTAAGTGGAACAAAAGTGACCTGAGCCCAGAAACAACTTCAGGTCTACATAAAAAAAGCACCCCATTCAGAGATCCAGACTGTTCAAAGGTACACGTACAATTAACACACACGCATGCATAAAGTTACCAAAGTACTCTTTATTCTGAGATTACAACCTTTCTAGTTTTATTTGGCATTAAAATATCCTTTCCTTTCATGATAGTATGGTCACAGCAAGTGATGCTTTTTTATTTTTTAATTAAACATCCTGAATGGGTTAAATAAATAGATCACAGTTCCATGACAGTCAGTCCCAACTTTATTTATAAATAATGTATTAACTTTACGTCTCTGTGAAATACCAGTCTAGAAGCAACTAGAGTAATGGGGAGTCTGTCCCCTAGAAGACACTTAGCAATGACATTTCTGGTTGTCACGACTTGGGAGGAGGGGTTGCTACTGGCATGGAGTGGGTGGAGGCCAGAGACGCTGCTCAACATCCTACAGTGCACAGGACAGCCCCAAATATCAATAGTGTAGAGGTTGGGAAACCCTGGACTAGACTGGTTGATGTTCACTCTAGCCCTTAATTCATTCAATCAACACATTTACTGTGCACCTAACATTGTGCCAAGTGCTGCGGATACAATGGGGAGTCAAGCAAGGGAGACAGTCTGCTCTTGCTGGTTCACAACCCCATGCTTTGGAAGGCTTGCTGAGTGTTAGACCACTTCCAAGACAGAGGTGGGAGAAAGACACCCTACGTATGAGGCAGGATCAAGAACTCGGGAGTCCCAGCTCCCTGACAATCCTCACCATGCAGGCCTCTTACCTGGGTTTGCCCTGAGCCGCAGAGGCAGCTGCTCTGGTACCCGAGTCCGTATGACCTCGGGCCTCAGTTTCCCCACCCGCCGCAAAGTCCAACTTGGTCAGGAGACACAAACGCACTCGGTAATCTGCACGAGTCGACTCTTTCGCCTCCCCGGGCCTCAGTTTCCCTCTTGGCCCCACCGACTCCTAACCCCAGAGCGCCCTGGAAGGACGAACTGACGCAAAAGTGCCGGAAAAAAATACGGCCACTGTTGCAACAATAACGTCAAAGAAGGCGCCCTCCAGGTGGTAGGGCCCTTGCTCGGGATTATAAAACCCCAGGGACCGAACGCCCGGCCTGGAGGAGGAGGCCCGGGACCGGGAGGCCTGTCCGCCCCCGACCACCGCCTCGGCCCGCACAGGCCGCGCGCCGCGTCGCCCCTTCCCCTCGGCGCTGGCCCGAACTGACCTGCGGCCGCTCCCCTGGCGCCCGGCGCCCCGCACTCCGGCTCCTCCAGCATCTCCCCGGCGGCGGTTAGAGCTCCCCTCAGGCGGCGGAGGCGCGGGCTCCGCTCAGGGGGCCGCTGCTGCTCGCCCTCCCGCCCGCGCCGCTGCTGCCGCGGCCGCCGCGCTCGTATTTGGCGGGAACCGCGGCGACCCCCGCAGCCCGCGCACCGATTGGGCGAGACCGCGTCACGTGACAGCCCGCCTCGGGAAGAGAGGAGCGCCGGGGGTATCCTCGCGAGAATGGTGGCTTCCATTCCTCTCAGGGTTCCCCATAGAGATTCCCGCGGTGGGGCGGGGCTTCTCCTCGGAGGCCTGTCATTGGCTGGGAGGAGATGTCCTGCGATTGGAGGAAGAAAGCGTCAAGCTGAGAGTTAGGCAGTGCGATTGGCTGAGCGCGTGGGATATGTCGGGAGAAGGAGGGAGGGCCAGGCTCTTACGTCATGAGAACGTTTTCGTAGGACGTCAGTGACAACCTGAAACTGCGATTTAGATGATGACTCTGAGGTTCTGAATTTATCCTAATTGGACATCGGCTCGTAGCAACAGCAACTAAAATTATAAATTACTTTTTTTTTTAAACGATGACCTCTTAGGGGATCCGAACCCGTGGCCTAGGTGTTGTCAGCACCACGTTCTCCCAAGGGAGCTACGGGCCGGCCCTGAATTACTTTTTATGTGAACAATAAAGTAAAATCTGGGAAACGCTTCAGAAGCATTTGACGTGCAGTACAGTAAATACTCGTACGTTCAGAGTGAATGAGTAACATGAATCGTTTCTGGTTTAATCCTCAGGAAATTTGCACATGCTGTTTTCTCTGCCCAGAACAATCTTCCCGCAGCTCTTTTTCTGGCTAATTTCAACCTAATTTTCAGATCTTGGATCGACACCTCAAGAAGCCTTTCCTCCCTCAACCCCACAAGCTCAAATGCCTACAATATCGTTCTTTTCCTTAAGGCAATTTCAGCTGCGTCTATTTGACTAATCAATTATTCTCTGTTTTCTACATTAGCTGAATGAGGGCAGGAATATTCGTCACTATCCCCAGGACCTGTCAGTTAACTGATAACATAGTAGGTGCTCAATAAATATTTTGAGTGCATGCATAAATATCGTTTGATAGAACTGTGTAGATCATGCAGGTTAAAGCTTCGAACAAAACCGAGACTTTCGATGTCACCCTGTGAGTCCAGAAATAAATTTTCTTCAGCACCAATTTAATCCCTTAGAACTGGGGATGTTGGTTAGAGAGCAGTCTTATTACACTAAGGTCAAGGGTTCAGATCCCCATACCGGCCAGCTGCCAGAAAAAGAAAGAAAAAAAAGTATAGGTGCTGAAAGAAGACTGAAACTTAGCCCAAGTTTGTAATTCTATTGAGGTAGATTGGATGATTAAATTGGGGAAAGTGTAGCAAAATAGGAAACTTGGGGACATCGTTTTGGACAAGTACATGTCATTACTCAAGGCCTCAGTTTCCCTGTCTGAGCCATGAGGATTTTTCTGTCCCTTCTCTGAAATTCTGGCATTCTGCAATGGTTTAGACCACTGGATCATAGTTGAAGTTGAATATCAGAATCACATGGGTAGCTTTTCCAAACTATTCATAATAGCCCCATCAGGATCTCGGGTAGTGAGTTTGAGAATGTGTATTCTGAAGCAGCCCTCTGATTGATCTAGTTTGCTACCTTCTGCTGAGGCTTTTGGAAACATCCAGCAATCTTCTGCTTCAGAAAATCACCGAAGGGCCGGCCCGTGGCTCACTCAGGAGAGTGTGGTGCTGATAACACCAAGGCCATGGGTTTGGATCACTATATAGGGATGGCCGGTTAGCTCACTTGGGAGAGCGTGGTGCTAACAACACCAAGTCAAGGGTCAAGATCCCCTTACTGCTCATCTTTAAAAAAAAAAAGAAAGAAAGAAAGAAAATCACCTAAATATTTCAGCAATGTCAACATTGAAGTTCCGGGTACTTAAGCTGTAGTCGTTTTCTTGTTCCTCTTTTTGGATTCATTTAGTCATTGCGATTCATTATTAACTTCCAACTCGTTTAATACATTTTAATCAATTACAGTTGATATAAACATCAATATCAAAAAACATGTACCAGGGCCGGCCCGGTGGCCCACTGGATAGTGCGCCGCTTGGGAAGCGCGGCGGCGCTCCGGCCCGAGGGTTCGGATCCCACATACGGACCGGTTCCCGCTCACTGGCTGAGGGTTGCGATCCCGTTGCCGGTCCCCGGTCCGGTACGGGGGCAACACTGAGGGTTGCAATCCGTTGCCGGACACGGAAAAAGACAAAAACAAAAAAAAAAAAAAAAAACATGTACCAATCCAGGAAGGCTTCCCGAAGGAGGTGACTGACATTCCTAGCAGAATCCTTTTTGTGCACAAAGGGTGAGGGAAAGATTGGGGAAGAATGTGCAAGAGAGAGACGTTAGCCAAGTCCCACAGGCAACAAGGATCATGAAATACAGGAAAAGAAGAAAGCAGAAGAAAACAGTGGTCAGAGGAATTGACGGGGCCAAATTATGCAGGCTTTGTAGGCCATGTTAGGAAGTTTGGAGTGTATCCTACGGGCTGGACTAATGTGATCTGAATTGTATTCTAGAGGCACCTTTCTGTCTGCCTGGTGGGGGATGAATTGGAGGGGAGAACCTGAAGGTGGGGACACCAGAGAGGAGGCTGGTAGAATGGTACGGTCAGGGCGTGCAGACAGTGGAGATAGTGCAGAGGAGGTGGAAGTAACATCCTCATAGATGTCTGACTTGGGCAACTAAATGGTTTTTTAATTATTATTATTCGAAGGGCAACTAAAGAGATGAACACGGGACAGGGTGCTGCGGGGAGCAGGGACTGAACACACAGAGGAATGGGATATCCGGAGAATGGCTCTAGACGTGAATTTCCCTCACCTCTTCGCCTTTCCCAATGTCTCCAGGCAGGTTTAAGCGCCTTTCCTAAGACTTTAAGGACACCGCTGGGACTTGAGGGGTCGCTGCAGCCGCCACGGCCCCTCTAGGCTCAGCCTGCTGCACTCGCTGGCGGAAGCGGCCTCCCTTCTCCTAGCTGCAGGGGAAGTGCGCGTGCGCTCTCCGGCCGGCAGGGGGCGCGCGTGCGCAGACGAGGCCGGGGGGGGGGGGCGGGGGGGCGGGAC
>NW_007729369.1:316375-356295 GCF_000696425.1 Galeopterus variegatus | reverse complement strand
GGGTGGCGGGGCTGAAGAAGCAGTTCTACAAGGCGAGCCAGGTGAGCGCAGGCCGGGGCGGGGGGCGAGCGCTGGGTCCCCGGATGCTCGCAGTGGGGGGCCAGGCAGGGCCCTCGCTCGGGAGGGGGCCGAGGGGACCGAGGGGGCGGTGTTGGCATGTGTCCCCGGCCGGGTGGGGAGAGCCCAGGAGGGACGGGGGCTACGAGGTGGTCCAGGCCCCGCCCGCCATGTGGGGGGCTCCAGTCTCCTCGAGAAGGGTGGATAGAGTCCCTGGGAGGAGCAGAGATGCACCCAGAAGTTGGCCAGGGACGTAGACCCCTCTCCTCCTTCTCTCTCTTTTAAAGGTGGGGTTGGGGGAAGAGAAGGGGAAGAGACGAGTTCTCAGGCTGTCGACACAGACGTCTTGCCAGATAGCCCAGAGGCAGGGAGAATTTGCGACTGGAGCAATTTTTTTCAAAAACAAGGTACAAAGTAGAAAGGGTAGAATGAAAAATCAGTTTCCCACCCCCCCGCATTCTTAGGCATCCAGTCCCTCTCCCCAGAGACAAGGACTGTCATCGACTCCTTCCTTATGTCCCTTCCAAAAAATACGTGTACGCCTTTCTTTTAAACACACACACACGCACGCACAGACACACACAGTGTGATAGTATGTTCTACGTAATCTTTCGTACTTTGTGTTTTTCATTAAATTCGGAGTTCTCCGCTTCAGCACTGCTGACTTTCCGGGCTGGATTGTTTTCTATGATGGGGCCATCCTGGGCACTGTAGGGTGTTGAGCAGCGTCCCTGGCCTCCAGCCACTTCATGCCAGGAACAACCCCCACCACCAGTCATGTCCCTTAGTGGGTAGAATTACCCTTTCCTCTTCCCCAGAACTAGTGCATTAGAGTATACCTCTAGAGCTTCTTGGATCTTTTTAATGGTGATGTGGGATTCCATTCCATAAAGTATATCATAATTTTTTTGACCAGTTGTCTACTGATAGATATTTATATTGTTGTCAGTAATTTGAGGTGGGGGGAGGTGGCTGGCTGGTACGGGATCTGAACCCTTGACCATGCTGTTATAACACCCTGCTTTAAGCAACTGAGCTAACTGGCCAGCCTTGTTTCCAGTAATTTTCTGCTGCAAACAATACTACAGTAGAAAGCCAGTAAATATCTTTGCTCACAGGTGGAACTGTTTGTATACGATAAACTTCCAGAAGTAGAAAGCTGAATCCAAGACTAAATGCATCTTACATGTGATAGATACAGGATTTTTTGAAAGTCCAGGCTCCATTGCTCATTAATCTGGTGAAAGTTGTGGATCCATTCTCCAGAAGACTGAACAAATGTAAAATTCAATTTATAATTTCAAATTCAAGAAGTCCCAGATTCCTTGATTCCTATTGGACCATGAATTGCAAGTTAAGAACCTTGGGTGTAGAGTTTCTGTGGATTGACTCCGTGGAGGAGTGAGCGATCATCTTAGGAATTGTGTGGGCTGTGCTGGCAAACAGGGATTTACCCATAATTTTGAGAGTCCCAGTGAGAGGAAGGAGAAATGAGTACCCGGTAACAGCTGATACCTTTCACCCCTGGAAAGAGAAAAGTAATGACCCTAGTGGTTGTCTAGGGATGTAGATACTGGGGATCTATCTCTAGACCCCAGATAATAGCTAAACCCTAGGGAAAGAGAGATTTAATCCAGAGGAATTTTAGGGTTGTTGCTGAGAGTACTACCCCATTGCCCCAGCAGAATGGAATCAAGTGGCCCAGCACTGGGTTAGACCTTGCCCAGCAGGTGTCAGACCCCATGTGCTTGATGGAAGCACCTTAGAATGCTGCTCACTAACTGGGACCCTGATGCAGTCCCCCCCTACAGGAAAGAGGTCTCCATATGTCTTGGAATAATTTCTGGACCACTTTGTTGCCTCATGTAGGTAGGTCTCTGGAAGCCCTGCCCACTCCAGCTATCAGGGCTGGTGCTCCTGACCATATGGTCCCACACAGATACTCTGCTAGAGGAACTAGCTAGGCCTCTCAGGCCAGCCACCAGAACTTTTTCTATCTTGGGGGAAGCAGAATGACCTGCATTCAAATCTCTGGATTTTGATACAGTGTAAGCTGGTGGTTAGGATCAGTTTACTATTCTGACCTTCTGAGGCCCAGTCCTAAAAAATCACTACAGCAGCCATGTCCTGCTCAGAAAGCTATTGTCTTGGCCTGCAGATCAGTTCTGTGCTGAGTTGTGCTCTCAGGAATCACCCTGGCTATGGTCCATTCTCTTCTGCAATAGTTTCCTTACTTCTCTAACTTCTCAGTTATTTATCTGGACATGTCCATCTGTTGTGTGTTTCTTTTCTCATTCTTAGTAACACCTCTTTTGTCCTCTTCTGTGCCCTCAGAATACGGTTTTCTGTTCAAAACAGACATCTTTTGTTATGTGGTAATAACATTTATCGAGTTCTCATATGTGAATAGGCAATATGCTTTAAGCCAGTAAGTCTCGTCTGGACTCACTAATCCAGCCTAAGAGTAAAAACACTTCTCTTTGTACACAAAAGGATTTGGAGACATTTATCTTTCTGTAGAACAGTGGTTCTCAACCAGGGCCAATCCGCTCTCCAGAAGACATTGACAATATCTAGGGACATTTTTGGTTGTCACAACTTGATGGGGTGCTACAGGCATCGAGTAGGTGGAGGCCAGAGAGGCTGCTCCACACCCTATGGTGCATAGGGCAGCCCCTCCCTGCATCCAGTTAGCTAGTCCCAAAAGTCAGTAGTGCTGAGGTTGAGAAACTCTGCTATGAGATTTAAGAAAACAGCATAATTACACCAAGTCAAACAAAACAAGAACAAAAAAATCCTTTTTGGATCTTTCTTGTAGTAGTGGCTTGATTTTCCTAGTTTTCAAAACAGAAATAGCTGTATAATCACAGATGGACATGTCCATAAAACTCAGCATCCAGACCCCAAGTTCCCCTCCTCCCAAGTCCACTTATATCTGTGCTTCTCAACCAGGGGCAACTCTGACCCTTCCCTCTCCCCGCCCCTGGGACATTTGGCAATGTCTGAGACATCTCTGGTTGTCCCAACTTGGGGAGAGGGTGCTAATGATGTCAAGTATGTAGATGCCAGGGACGGTTGCTAAGCATCTTACAATGCATAGGACCCCCACACACACACATACACACCCCACCCTCTGAAGAATCATCCAGCCCCAAATGTCAGTAGCACGAAAGTTGAGAAACCCTGCTTAAAACAGGTTCTGTATTTCAAAGTCTTGTAACAGTGTTGTTTCTACATTGAGAAGTAGAAGTCAGGTGGATGTAGAAGCACAAGCTGGGAAAAGAAATTGGTTTCTAGCAGGTGAGGCTGTGATTGATTCAAAGTCTCTAATCTCTCATTGGTGATTTTGATAACAGACTTAGCAAATTCCACACCAATTCATCGCCTGGTAAAAAGTTGCAGGTCTTGTGCAAAATCGATTTGAGCCTGAGTGGGAAGTCTGTGGGTTTTTACTTCTTGTTAGCGACTGGCCACCGCCTGGTTAGAGGTGGGGGCTGGGGAAAGTTGAAGAATCAGTGGAGAAGAAAGCCGTAAAAGAAAGAGCCGTCTGTCTTGGCCCCATGGTTTTGGTCTCCCCCGTTGTGCCTGTGTAACACCCACTCCTGGTATTTGCACATCTAGAATTAAGGTATTCTGTTGAGTGTTTCTGGGGAACAAGGAGGTTTGTAAAAGAACCTCACTAGCAAGATGCAGACTCACAGTTTTACTTCTCAGTGTGGTGTGTGTTTGGGTTATGTTATTTCCAGACCTAAACTGCTAACTGGTTTCCTGATCATTCTTGTGGCTGGGCTGTGTGGAGATTTAAGAGTGTAACTAGGGGTAGAGCTGGCAGCTGCGTGGAATGCTGGCCTGACCTTTTTTTTTTTTTTTTTTTTTTTTTTTTGCCTGAAAGAAGGGAGAGAGTTTGAACAGAAAGATTGGTTCCATCTGAGCTGGGAGGAACATTCAGGACCACCACCTCCCATAGCTTCGAAGGCTCCCTAGGCCCTGGGTTTGTGCCTAGGAGAGTTCATACTTCCTGTGAGATGCATGGGGGTGAGGGGAGGGCTGTGGGCTGGGGCACCCTGGACCCTGATCTGTTAAAAAGGCAGTAGGTTGGGCCGGCCCAGTGGCGCAGTCAGTAGAGTGCGCGCTTGGGAGCGCGGAGACGCTCCCGCCGAGGGTTCGGATCCCATATAGAGACCGGTCTGCTCACTGGTTGAGCGCAGTGTGGGCGTGACACCGAGGGTTGCAATCCCGTTATCGGTCACGAAAAAAGACAAAAGGGAAAAAAAAAAAGGCAGTAGGTCAGATGAAGGGGAACCTAGAGGTATTCTGGCACTCTGAGCTATTTTTAAGCCTCATGTTGTGGAACTACGCTTTTGCCTTTCTCACAAAGTGCTTGGCTTCTTAAGTAATAAACGTGGAATGCTCTTAAGAAACGAAGGGCCGGCTGGTTAGCCCAGTTGGTTAGAGCACGGTGTTGTAACACCATGGTCAAGGGTTCAAGTCTCCATGCTGACTAGTCCCAAAAAGAAAAAGATACAAAAATGTGGAGCTCATAACCCCTTCACCTTGTGAATAATGACATAGAGCCTGTGCGCTGGGAATGACAGGTGATCTGGAGGTCCGTCCGTGGGGTCTGAGGGGGCCCAAGTCCAGCTGCTGTAGGCTCACCTCCAGAAGCCCTCTCTCAGGGAGGCGCTGGCAGCAGATATTGGAAGGGGTTTTGCTGTGGTAATGTCCACGTGTGATGGGAATTATCTTAAGTCCACTCTCGCAGGAAGCCGTGATGACTCAAGGCCTGGAAAGTGAGCTGTAAGATGCTTGAACCAGCAGCGCCGGAACCCTGGGCCATCGTGGACAGGCGGGACCTGCTCTGCCCACACAGCTTTCTGTTCACTGGCCCACAGAGTGGTAGAGCCTGAGGCCTGAGCTGCGTGTTCACTGGACTGTGGAGATACAGAAGTTTGAGACTGTCCTTGTTTAGAGGAATCTGGGGGCTCCCTCAACCCACCCCTTCCTGTACCGTCTGTAAAACCAGGTTTGCCGGCTTCCTTCCCAGGGCTGCCTGTTAGTGATCGTGGAGTACTTTGTAACCAGGCAGCATCCTGCATATTCCCATTCTTAAACCAGTACTGACAGGTCATCCTATTCTGAGTTCTGCCACCCGTGACTGCTGTACATGAGGCTGCACAGAAAGAGTCAACAGCCAGTTCACCTCTGACTCAGAATCCTGTGTTCACTGAAGACGGGCTGGAGCTCCAGGGGAGCTAATCGCCCTGCTTATCTGGGTGTGTTTTAATACCAGGCCCGATGATACTCAGTTATATTCTATTTGTCACTTAATGACTGCCTGTGAGCCTAGGTGTTGCAGATTATCTCCCTGTTCAGTTTAAGAAATTGGGAGCTGTCATGTTTTTTAGACCCCAGACCTATCGAAGACTTAGTAAGCTCACTGAGAAAATAATACTGTTTACCCACCTGTCCAGCCAGCCTCTGGCCTGGGTACCTATCCTTTGAGTGTGTGATAAATTTGGGGACCTGAGCTCGCCATCTCGTCTTCCGTTGTCCATATGCACATCTGTTCTACTTTTTCCTTCAGAGGAAAAACTTACAGGTTGCAGCCAGTCCAGCTCAGACTTGCCATTGCCTCCCGACTGTGCGTCCCGTGGCCTGTGATCCAGGGACCTGGGATACAGTTGTGTCCTCTCTCTCAGAGCCCTTTTCCTCTTCCATTGCTGCCAACATTTTGAAACTGATCTGATCTAGAGAAGCTTAGTTTTTCATTTGGAGCATGCAGCCAACTTCCCTGATAGGATTTCCAGGGCAACTGTGTGTTCTGTTGCTGAAGCAGGTTGGGGCGGGGAAGGAGGAACAGAAAATTGTCTTCTGTGTTTCTGATTTCCAAGGAGCGTGAGGTCTCTAAGCTCCAGGAGGGTTTGAAGCGGAAGCACTTCAAGCCACAGGCCTTTATTGCCCCTGGGATTCAGGAGCTCAGGAAACCCATTGAGACGCTTTACCCTCAAACCCTAATGGATTTTTAATGTGTGTGCTGAAGTGCCAGGGGCGGTCTCTTCTGGGTTTTTTTCAAAGCTGTCCCTGGAAAGCTGGATGAAGGAATGTGGCAGGCTGTGGTGACTGCGGGTTTCTCTCTCTTTCTTCCCCCCCCCCCCCCCCCCCTGTGTGTCTCTCTCTGTGTGTGTCTCTGTCTCTCTCTCCTGTTACCCTCTCTGTCCTTTCACAGGGCTGTACTTGGCCAGCCCTGTTCCTGATCACTGCAGTTTGGGTGCGTTTCTGCTCATTTCCCGTTAAGCAGTAACTAGGGCTCTGCGCATGCAGCCCCCCAGAGGATGGCTTCATCTTCCTTTTCCGCCCAGCTCCCAGAAAATCCTGCTGACTGGGCCAAGAGCGGGTCACGCAGAGACTTCCCAACCACAGCAGGAAAATAGATGGGTCATTTCCTCCGCCGGACCTGAGTCAGCATTGGCCTGCTGACCGCTTTGGAAAGGACTCCTGCCTGGCGGGTTGGGTTTCCACACCTGGATATGGACAGGAAGCACCCCCAGTGTGCAGAGTGCCAGCGCGTGCGGCAGCTGCCTCAGCCCAGCCCAGCACCTGCAAGTGTGCAGGGGGCTCACGGTCGCAGGAGCCACAACATACAAGTGGTGTTAGATGCCCAGTGGGGGTATAGAGGGTGGGTAGGCTTGCTCACCCCCCTGCTGGGAACATGAGTTCATTATCCTCCTTCGCCGTCCCCTAGGGGACCTCTTCCTGGACCCCTGGGTGCTCTGTTCCGGATTGATGTGTGCATTTATCCTGTTGTCTTCATCCCTGGATGATAAGCTCTTTGCAGGCAGGATATATTCCTGCTCATGGCGTATCCTCAGTGTTGAGTTCAGTCCCTGGCCCATCCCAGGACCTCTGTAAACATTGGATGCAAGGATGGCTGGACCAACAGTTGTCCCCACACCTGAGGGAGCAAATGGCTGCAGTGTAGATTTGCATGAACACGCCCTGCAGGAAGAAGAGAACCTCCCCAGAGGACCTGGGGTGCAGTTCAAGCTCTAAATGGGCTTTTACGGGCTAAGCCTCCATCCTGGTCTGAGCTTTAAACCCTGCCCTTCCCCTCTGTAAGTGACACACACGTGCAGGAAACTGGTCTGCCGTGCTTGGGGTCCTGCCCAGCGGGCCCTGTGCTCTCCCATTTCCTTCTGTCTCTGTCTGATTGCACTTGCCCCTCCTGCCTTCCCCAGCCCAGCCCCGTTGCCTGTCCACTTTCTGTCCCCTGTAAAGCTCTGCTTGTATTTTCCTTCAGCCTTGGCGTCTTCCAGAACCACCTGTTGGAAGCAAGTTCTCCACCCTCAGAGCATCTAGCCCTACGGTCTCCCACTCACAGGCCACATCCCACTCCCTGCATGGAATGCGCTCCTCTTCCAGCATACAGCAAGCCCTGAAGGACCAGGCTGTTCTTGGGCACCTTGTGCAGGCTCACTGGGTCATGGCTTGCTAATGAGGTCATCAGAAATGCCCCCGACAAGTTCAAATTGGTAGGCTCCTTCTCAGAGAGGGAATGGGACTGTCCCTCGACGGGGCCTCCTGCAGTGTCCCTGGTCATGGCCCAGCACCAGCCCCTAGTCCTCTAGCCTGGCATCTGCTCAGGCCTGGGCAGAGCACCAGGTAAGCGGGGTGGCTGACAAGGCCTTTGAGAACTTGGTCAGGAACAGGTCCGACGGGTCTAAAGAAAAATAAAATAGCACAGAGAATGTTCCCTTTGGTTTAGGATACGCCCTTAGTGCTCCAAGGGCTGCAGCTGAGAGTGACCCGTACTTGGCTGGGCCAGAGGGGCCTGACCCATGTCCTGGGCAGTCTCTAGCCTGGGGCCCGCAGGAGCAAAGTAGGGCTGTCTCCTGTGTTAAACGAGGCCAGGCGGAAATTTATCTGCAGCTGCTCAGCCGGCAGTCCTGCTCATAAATGGTGGTTCCTTGACTCCAACTTTTCCCCAAACTAGACCACACCCAGGCCTCCAGGAACCTGCTTAGCTTTTCTTAGACTCCACCCTCTTTAGCCTCAGTCAGTCATGCTTGACAGCCCTGGCTTCCAGCTCCTTCCCTGGCTTCCACACCAAGGCGCAGTTTTGACTCTTCTCTGGGCACCTCCTGCTCGTCCTGTTGGTTCTCTCGGTGGACGTCCTGTTCTGCCTCTGGGACTGCAGCCTCCTCAGTGTCCACCACCCCTCTCAGTACCTGTCTTCCAAACCTAAGTCCCCAGTCCCAGCGTTCAGCCTTGGCACTCCCAACCCCCCTGTGGCTTTGACTCACTCTGCCACCATCCGCACAATGTGGGTAGTGCCAGCATGTAGACCACAGCACAGAGTAGCCCCACAGTGAATGCGTGAACTGACAGCCGGGCTGGTTGCTTACTGCCTGTTCTTTGACATGAAATCATTAATTGACTTGTTTCCTTTTAAATCAGTTTGTTTCTTCAATTGGAAAGGGATCTTGGTATTATTCCTCACCAACAGTAATAGTGACTGGAACAACAGATTCAGCGGATACAAAACAGTGGAACAAATTCTTCCTGGACAAGCTACTTCAGAGCTGGAGGTCTGTTCTCTTATTAGAGAGTGTTCAAACCATAAGAGTGCCCTCTTGAAGGCTTCTCCTTGCCAGAACAAGAAGTGCTGAAAGAGTATCACAGCGGGAACCATGTCTTCACCACAGGATTCATGTCACCTGTCCCTATGTTACCTCCCACACTGTGTTCCCCCGTGGACCACGTTACCTTTATTCCTTTAGTGCCCACTGCTGTGCCTGCACAGTCTCACCCATACAATCAGGAGACCGTGCGGACTTGGGTTAAGGCGCAGAAGAGAGCTTGTGGATGCAGGGGGCTGATTAGTAACAGCTGCGGAGAGGCATTGCTCCACTGATGTTCTTAGTCCCCGGGCCTCACCCTGGCTGGCAATTTAAATACCTTTCACCAGGAAGCCCCAACCCAGCCCTACTACTTACTTTTTTGAAGCAGGACAGCTGACCAATGAGTTTCTTGCCGTCGTTTTGGGTCTCAGCCCCAGCAGTGAGCAGAGGCTCTTGTTCTCAGGAAGCTCTGGGGAAGGAAGCTGTGGGAACTTTCTGCTATCCCCCCATCCCCCCCGTCATGAGGGGTCCCTCCTCACCCCCTGAGGCCTACAGCTGACTCAGGCGGACTCACAGGCATCCATCAACCTCAGCTATCAGAGTCCTGATTGTTTAAAACCAGCCCTTCAAGGCCAGCCTTTGTGGTTCAGAAGAGGGCAGCCCAGGGAGCTGGGATGGAATTTCTCCATCCCCTAACCCTAACCCACCCTGGCCTGAGATTGTCCTTTATCTCCTCTCCTCAATGGCTCCCACTGTGTTTTCTCTGAGGTTGAGAATCATTGCTATTTTTGGAAGAAAACAAAAACCCAAATACTACTGAGTTAGTCTCTTGCTTCTTGTTTGCTGTGGTCCAGTCAGCATCTCACCCATGAGGAATCTTGGAGCTGCCCTGGCTCCCACTGACTGCCGAATGGGTGTCTGGGTAAGGGCCAAGAAATGTATGTAAGTGATGCCCACCATAGCTTTGAGGTCGTGGGGACAAGGAAATGTGGATGGTTTTTCTCCCCCAGCTTTTACATTTTTATTTCACATTTGTGAAGTCTTGTATATGTTTCTTCAGACTCTCTGGGAAGTCCCTGACCACTGATTCCTTTGTCCCCAGCAGATTCAAGGGCAGCTGAGTGTTGTTTCTGTGCCCGACTTCCAGGAGCCTCCCTGGTTTGCCTCAAGGCACCCTGTGCCCATTAGAATCAGCAAAGGGCCTTAGCAGCCCCTCTGTTTAGTGGAGTTCCTTTCCTACCTCTGGACTGGTGGCTTTGGGGTCCCCAAGTGGGAAGCTGTAGAGCCAGGGAGGGGTGTTAGGGACCAGTGAGGAAAGGGTGCTGGGAAAGAGTGGGAAGGGGAAAGACCTTGGGCAGCCTGCCATGGAGGTGTTTCTGGAGCTCAGGGGTGGGCTCGGCTCAACAGAGGGGCCAGGAGGACAGTTGACCACTGTCGAGGACTAGTCACCACTCAGTGGGTCAGTGCCAGCATGTCGCCAAGGGGCACAGCCTTTTTTGGGCACCTTGTTAATAAGTTTGTATCATAAAATATTTCAGACATAGAAAGAGATCTAAAAAACAAGCAGCCAGTAACCAAGTGCCTGCTGCCTACAGTCGAAGCCCTTCTCCCTTATACCTTGGCTGCATGTGACTTTATTTCTAAACAATATGCAGGATTGTGCTGCAAGTTTACACCTCCTGTAAATGGTATCACATGGATTTTTGTTTGTTTTTGTAGCCTGGTTTTTTTGGTTCGCACTGTTACAGGGAGTTCCAGTCATTTCCGCAGCTATGTAGCTTTCCCTTGTATGATGATACCACAGTGTGTTTATCCACTGTCCTGCCAGCAGACATTTAGGATGTCTGTGAGTTTTTGCTCTTTCATACGGTGTGGCAGTGAGCAGTCTGGTGGATGTCCCCTTGAGCATGTGTCTCAAATAGGTTTTCAGCGGTCTTAGCTTGGAAAAAAACCCAACCTATTCAATTTGCATGACCTGAAGTCTTGGACCCAGAGCTGGTGGGTGTCACGTGTTTGAGCACTTGTAAAGTGTGTTATTTCAACTGTGCTCTGTTGTGCTGTCTGAGCCTGGGAGCCTTGGCCAGGAAGCTGAGTGGGTGGAGGCTCCCCAGGGGCAGAGTTAATTCTGTGTGGTCCGGAGGGAGGAGGGAGCTTGGAGAACCCCAGGGGCCTGCTGCTACCGTCAGCTCTGAGGATTCAGTTTCTGTTCTGTGTCTTCCTGACAGATTTACTTCTTCACCAGCCTGCAGATTCCTCCAGGACCCGTACTTTGAGGTTTTTTCGCCACAGTGAGACTGAGCTCATAGAAAGCACCAAGCACCTAGCCTTCTTCCAAAGGGCTGCTCAGGGTAGTGTATTCTGTCCATCCTCATTATTTGCGGATCCTGTATTTGCAAGTCCACTTACTTGCTCAAATTTATTTGTAGCCCCCAAAACCAGTACTCGATGTGTTTTTGCAGTCATTTGTGGACACCCACACAGCAGCGAAAAATGTGTCACCCAATGCACGCATTCCCAGCTGAGTTCAAACAAGATGATGCTGTCTTCTTGTCCCAGCTCTCATCCTGTAAACTAGCTCCCTCTTTGTTGTCTACTTAGTGCCGTATTTTTCACATTTTCCTGGGTTTTCTTGGTGATTTCAGTTTGTTTGTTTTGTTTTTGGTGGCTGGCTGGTACAAGGATCCAAACCCTTGACATTGATGTTATAACACAATGCTCCAACCAACTGTGCTAACCAGCTAGTCCTTATCTCACTGTTTAGAATGGCCCCACGCATGGTGCAGAGGCGCCGTCTAGTGTTCCTGGGCCCAAGGAGCTGTGCTGTGCCTTACGGAGGAAAGATGTGTGTTAGAGAATCTTTGTTCAGGTGTGAGTGATAGCACTGCCGGCCATGACCTCAGTATGAATGAATCACAGTGCATGTTAAATAAGACGTCTTTAAACAGAAACACACGTAAGACAAAGTTATGTATTGATCATTTAATGAAAATGTTGGGACCATAGGCTCGCAGGAACCTAACCCTGTATTTCCCCCAAAGGTTGATGGTTTAGTATTCACTAAGTGTGTATGGTGATTTTGTAGAACAGAACTACCACGAATAGGGAGAAACGAGTGACTGTAGTTCCCTGTAGTTCCCGTGGCGGGCAGAATAATGCCCCCAAGGATGCCCTCGCCTTAATCCTTGGAAACTATTAATGCGATCCCTTACTTGGCAAAAGGGACTTTGCAGGTGGGATTAAGGAACCCTTCCCTGCTGTGGTCAAAAATAAGACTATGGCAGAGAGATGGCAGCAGGAGAGGCCAGCCATGGCTACCTGTGATGACCAATGAGAGTCCTGGCACCAGGGATGCAGGCAGCCTCTAGACACCCGAAAAGTCAGCGAAACCCCTAGAGCTCCCGGAAAGGAATGCAGCCCTGCTAATACCTCTCCTTGGTGAAGCATCCCTAGTTCCCTCCCCTGTAAGAAGGAAGTGGCCTCTCGCTATAGTTCACTTATCATAGGACCAATAATAAATACTTATTGAATGAATAAACACCTTTTTGAAAGGGAGCATCTGATCATCTGAGTTTGACCCCAAACGTTCAGCCCATGCCATCACAGTGGATCAGCTCAGGGCAGGAGAGCGTCCCAGGTGTGCATGGTGGCAGTGCTTGAAATGGGGTCAGTACTAACTTGAGCCTTGGAGGAGAGACTGCCTCCCCCATGTGGGGGAGGGAACCAGGGATGCTTCACCAAGGAGGTGGCCCCAGGTGCTGGCATTGAAGGAGGATGGGTGGGATTTGGACGTAGGAGGAAGCAGAGTGTCCAGTGCGGCAAGGGGGCCCGTTCCTTGGGCACCCCTCTGAGCAGGCGGGTGGAGGGAGGCCCCCAGCACCAGGCTGCAGTTCTTATCCTTCATCCAGGAGCCCAGGCACCATCTGTCTGTGGGACCCATCCTTCCAGGAGAGTGGAAGCTGCCCTGGCTGCTGTGAGGAGCCCTGGCCACTAGACCATGATCGCTGGGTGGGAGAGATTTGAATATTCTTACTGCTCTTACTTAGCTCAGGAAGTGGCTACACCAGACCCTCATCACGAACGAGGGCTGGGGAGAAAGGCCTCCAGGCCGGGAGGGCTGCTGTTCTCCTTCAGGAATGCTTGGAGTTTGCACCACAGCAGCGTCCTGGCAAAATGCAGCCAGACACCCCACTCGGGGCCCAAAATCCTCTCACACACAGATTGTGGGCTCAGCTTCCTGGGTCCTGTGTGCACCAGCACCATCTTGCAGGGTGGGGGGACGTTGCTGTGCTAGGGCAGAGAGGGTGCCTTGTCCTGGGGGACGGAGGTGCATTAGCCAAGACGGAAGAAGGAAAGATGGATGTTCGGGGATGACCAGCCATGCTGGCTGCTCGACTGGATAAACAGGAAGAGGAGAGGGGCCCCAGCGGTGACGTGGTGGCAACTGTGCAGCAGGGACGTGGGAAGTTTTCTACCAGTCCTCTTTCAGATTGAGTTCTTTTATCTCTTGGTGCTTAGCTTTTTTCTTTTTTTCACCCCATTCCTGTAGAACTTCAGAATCATCAGGGCCATCAATAAGTACATTAGGTGCCGGGAGCTTATGGAGTCTGCGTGAGATCGTTCCTGATCTTCAGGAGCTGGCTTGTGTTCGTTCAGCCTGCCATCACACGGCGTTTCTGTCTGTCCCCATGTGGTGTCCTGCACATCCCACAGAGCCCCTGGGAGGTGGTCATGACCCAGGGAAGGAATGTGCCTGTTTTTCTTTCTTCCTAAGGGAGGGTCTACACGAAATCATTTGCTCCAGAAAAACTGGACTTGGGTGCCCTGTCACCAGGCTGAAGCGAAGCTCTGCACCAGCCCCATACCAGTCTTTTCTTGGGATACATATCACCCAACGAACAGTAGACTTGGACCTGTAGGTCAGTTTGTGGTTTCTAAAGCACATCCACTCCCAAGCATGTCATCCATTGCCATCCCGGTTTGCAGTTGGGGAAACTGAGCCCAGAGGAGTTTGCATTCTTCCTTAGAGTCATAGCCCCGATGGACAGAGCCAGAATCCCAGTGTCGCCAGTCCAGGCTCCCCTCCCCCTCACTGTCCCGCTGCCCCTCCTCATGACCTCCTAGGCACACCTTTGTTTTGACTTGTTACTGACTCACCTGAGCTCCTGGAGGGTGGGGCTCGTTTATTAATTCTTTCAACATATGTTCAGTGACTGAGCACCTCCTGGGGGCCAGGCCCCGTGCTGCCTCCACTGACCCTGTGCTGGTGCCCATTCCTGCCTACGGTAGGCTTGTGTTCTAGGACAGGGTGCTTTGGGATGGGTTGGTCGGAAACATGAGCCTGTCCCAAGCATTGTTGCCTGAATGCGGATGAGCCACAGGGGAGGAAGAGCCCCCTGAGAACTGCCCTTCTCAGTTCTGTGGCCTGAGGATGGTCCCTAGAAAACAACCCCTACCCACCCAGAACCTCAAAGGCCCAGAGTGCTCGCCTGTCCCCCAGAGCACAAGTTACACCTAGTGCTGTGTGCGAGATCTGAAAGCAAGTCTCAGAAAGGAAAGGCCCAGCCCCCCTCGCTGTAGGGGGACAGGAGCTATTTGCCCTGAGGACCACCTGGAACTGCCCACTGGGTCCTGGCAGCTCCCTCCTCTTTGGCTGCCCACCGCCCCCTCCACCCCATAGGTTTCCTCTGTGTGCCAAGGGAGATGGTCAGTGATTCTGAGATTTTCCAGCTCCAGGTTTTCACAACTTTACCATTTAGAGAGCAGATGCCCTTGAGCATTTAGGGGTTGAAAACCATGAGCCAGAGCTGGTACGGGTGGCCACGTGCCAGGGCAGGAGTGGCCAAACAGTGGACAGATGCCAGCATCTAATACAGGGCCCTGGCTTGAAGCACAGTCTGCAAACCCATGACAGGAGCCACTGCCCCTTCCCCTCTCGCCTCTTTCTGCCTTGCCCTGTGCTGTCCTGGGATTATGACCCACCCAAGTGCTTTTGGTAGCCCTGTCCCAGGAAACTGGTCTCTGTGGTCGTGAGTCACCTGTCACATGAGCCTAATGCCCCAGCCGTGGTGTGACAGGTGAGGAATGAGCCAGGTGAAGGCACATTCCTCAGCATGGGCTCATGGCTTCTGTCTCAGAGCTGTTTCATGGAGGGGCCCTGAGGCCAAGCTCTGTCAGTCACCCTGGAGTTCCGCAGAGAAATGCGGCACTCGACTTCTCCCCAGCTGCAGCCAAGCAGGTTCTAGGGATGTTTCTATTTGGCCTTCAAAACCTTCCCGTCCCATGTCCTGTCCTCCCAAACCTGTCATTTTTCCCAGGGATTCCTGTCTATAAGAAACCACCCCACTCGGGGAGCAGGGACCCCTAGATGCCGGTCAGCCCTGGCCTGGCTTGCTCAGGGTTTGTTCTTTGTCAGCCCAACTGAACTCCCCATAAGCAACAGAGGAAAGCTGAGGGGGAATGGTGACATCTGGCCAGGTGCCAAGCTCGCGTCCTGAGGTGCCTCCCACCATGGGGGGGTTGTGCAGTGAGAGGACCCCAGGAGGCCGCGGGTGGTCCTTCATTCCAGGGTGCAAAGCATTGCCTGGCTCTTCCTGTGTCTCAGATGCTGTGCTGAGCTCAGGTGCAGCAGTGGCGGGTTCCACACACAAGCAGGACGACCTCACAGGGTGGTGAGCAGCACGAAGATGGGGGCTAAGGGTAATGAGGACGCGGATGGGGCCCGGGTCGGACAAGACCCGGCACAGGAAGGTCCGGGCAGGAGGGACAGTAAGGACAGAGATCTGGGGTGGGAGTGAGGCGCAGAACAGATGACCCAGGGGAGGCGGGGGACAGGCTTGAGAGAGGAGGCGTCAGTAGTGTGATAAGAGAGGCAGCCAGTAGCCAGGGCAACTCCTGGAGGTGGGTGATGGAGAACCAGGAGGGCTTCTTGGGGGAGCTGGCTTCTCATTAGTTTGGCATTTAAAAATAGAAGGGATCTTGGGGCCGGCCCGTGGCTCACTTGGGAGAGTGTGGTGCTGACAACACCAAGTCAAGGATTAAGATCCCCTTACCAGTCATCTTTATAAAAAAAATAATAAATAGGAGGGGTCTTAGAGATAGGGGAAATGGGATGTATGTTCCAGGAGGGGGTGGGAGCAGGGGTCTGGGCGAGGGACCTCGTGACCCCTCGTTGATACTTGTGCTGACACACCTGCAGCTTCTCAGCTGTGGTCACTGTGTTTGATGCAGAGGTTATTGGGTGCTTTCCGGGGGCCAAGCAGCTCTGCTGCCTCACAGGATCTTCAAGCTGCATTTCCAGTCTCTTCCTGAAGGGCTGTCTTGCATCAGCTCTACTATTGATGAAAGATCCATTTTTAAAAACACCTTATTACTCCTGTGCAGACGTGTAACATAATTACACTCTGCTGCCCTGAAGGTAAACCCTCATCTGACAGCTCCCTCTGCAATTAACACCAGTGTGCAGTTAGTGGTGCAGAGCTGGTGTTTCCCTGCTAAGCAGAGACTCTGGGGATTTATTACCTCATTTGTTTGTGGATTGGGTTTTTCTTTTTATAAGTTTTCATCTGAAATTGATTTTACCCCTTGTATGACAGACAGCCCTCCTGCCTTGTCCTCAAGATGAGAAATTAAAATGCATGAGGCTGATTTATATCTAGACATTTGGGATCTGGGGAGAGTTCTGGATGCAATTTGTTTCTAGGAGATGAGACTCAAGCAGACTCTGGCATCTCGGCCTTTGGATAAAATCCCTCTGCAAGGCCAGGGGCACAAGCGTGTGTGCATGAGCCCAGCTCAGAGTCCCCTGGTTGACTGCTATCTCCTCTGGGAGAAGGCAGAATGAGCTTCAGCCTGCAGCTCCAACCCAGCCCACTCCTCAGGCTCCTGGGCCAGGCCCTGGAGCTTTGCCCTGCATTTGTCCCAGCTGCGTTCTGGGCAGAGCCACAGCTAGCAAGGGCCCGTTGGAGGATTCCATGGCCATTACCCCTGCTGTCTGGTTCAGTCACACATGCTACACTGCCTAGCTTCAGGCAAGGCACGCCACCCTGTGGGGCCTTGGAGGTCCCATTTGTCAAGCGGAGGCTCCTGCCCAAAGGCTGCAAGGGCCTACGAGCCCCACTTCCTCCCCCAGAATCGAGGGAACAAGGGAAGCAGTTTTGGCTAGGTTCTCTGCTGCTTTTGGGGCAAACTTTATGGAAATCCCAGGACTGCCCATCGTTAGAGATGGACACAAGCCAGCACTCGTTTTACAGATCAGGACACAGGATCATTCCGAGAGTCCGAGAGGAGCCTGCAGACCCTGGGCCACTGCCCCACCAAAGTGTGTCAAGAGGGGGCTTGGGCCCATGACTTCTGGCCAGATGGGCTATGAGGGGAACCCCTGCCTGGGCCCCACACTTGGCCGGCCCTCTCCTCTCCACCACCCCGGTGGATGGGCCAGGCAGGGCATGAGTCCTTATCACCTCATCTCCAAAGATTGCTGAGTCACCTCTGGGGGAGGGAGGTTCTTCACTTTAGCAGAGGGCTGAAGCCTCTCCTTAGTCTTGCAGCAGCTGGGACTGGACCAGCAGGAAGAGGCACCTGATGACCCCCCCCCCCCCCCCCCCCCCCCCGTGTCTGCCTAACCTTGCCTTCTTCCATGGCCTCACTCTCATAGATTCCCCATCTCAGAGCTCAGCCTCCATGTTCTTCCGTACCCCAGCACTTGCCTGGGGCATGGCCAGCAGTCCACTCTGACCTGTCCAAGAACACAATATTTGCCGGTGTTCCCTAAGGGCCAGATGCTGTGCCAGGTGCATGGAATAGCTAGAGGTGCCAGCAGGAGTCGCCCCAAAGGGCGAGTTAGGTGTCGGCACTGGGCTGGCCTGTCAGTCCGTTATCCACCAAACCCTGTAATGGCAGAAAACAAGGCGCACAGTGTCCCCGTGTGCTGGGAGCTTGCCGTCGGCTCTGTCTGGAGCCAGACAGATGCAGAGTTAGAATGTACAAGTGATCCGAAGTGCTTGAGAGACTCTAACATAAAAGGATGCCGAAGTTGAGGCTGCAGAAATCAAGCAGGGATCAGGCCAGAGCAGAACCAAGGGGTGGGGGGCAGAGCCGGGGCACCAGGCAGGTGAGACCCGGAAGGAATCCCAGAGGTCCGGGGTCCTGGGAAGAAGTGATGAGCATCCAGTGTGAGGCCTCATCAGGGAGGCCACGTGGGCCCTTGCAGAGGGCTGGTGATCGCTGTCAGTGAAGAGCTCTCCAGCGCTGAGCTGCAGGAGAAGCTCTGCCTGCAGCTGCCCCGACCAGAACCCCTGTACCCCTTTTCTGTTGGAGAGAGTGACAGCCACTGAGTGAGTTTCTCCCATTTGCCATTGCTACTTTTGTCTAAAAGTCATTTCTTTCTGTTGGCTGATTCCCTCTCTGCTTCCACTTCTCCAGCTGCATCAGTCTCAGACTCCCAGATTAAGCCAGATATGAGTGGTTTTGAGAGGATTTCTCTTGCTTCCCCCTCATTTTAGCAGCATGTGCCAGGCAGGGGAGCGGCGGCTGCATCTTGGAATGGCATTCAGCTTGCTGTCTTGCAGTCAGCACATCGTTTATCTTCCTGTGCCAGCCCTGGAGCCAAACAGGGAGAGGCCTGAGGCTGCCCAAGACATGACATAAGTGGCCACCGCCATGGGTGGCAGAAACCCTCCTTGCATGGGTTCAGACTGTGGGAGTCCAGATCTGAGCAAGCCCCCATGCCAGGCTCCCTTCCCTGACTCCCACCGCTCCTTACCTATACTGCCACAAGCTTTCCCTCAGCGGTGTGGGGGATGTGAGGAACTGGGCTCTCGAGGGACCCTCTACAGCCTGGCCAGAAGCAGAGCCCATCTCTGCCACCAGCGCTAGACCCCAGGGACTGCACCTTCAGCTAAGAGGACACTTTGTGCTTCCAGAGCCACTGTCCTTTTGCTGCACAAGCTTGGTTCCCAAATAAACCCTTGACACGCCATGGAGGGGGATCCATGTCTGTCCCCTGGGGCCTGATGTGGTGCTGGCAGCACCTGGTTTGGGGTTTCCATGGGAAAACAATTTCAGAAGCCATTTATCATTTCCACTGCTCCTGTTCACAAAGGCTGAATTTTAAATACCATTTTGATTGATAAGAAGAGAGGAAGTCAGGAGGGCTGGATGCTGATAACACCAAGGTCAAGGGTTCAGATCCCTGTACCAGCTGCCATAAACAAAAAAAAAAAGATAAAGAAGAAAGGAAATCTGTGCCTGGTGCAGCTGGAGGCACAAAGGATGCCTGCCAATCCAGGGACATTTCAGAATCTTGGGGACACCAGAGGACATTCTAACTGGTCAGAACATTTCCCTCCAGGCAGTCACACAAAGGGAGTGGGGCTCACTCTGTCAGCTCACAGTATTAATAGGAACCTGTGACAGATGAGGTCTCTCCGCTGCCAGAGCTTCCTGCCTGACCCTTCTCCTTGGGTTGAGCTGGTTTGCACCCTCTGATTCCTGGGATGTGAAGGTTCACTCGGCCTTAAGTGGCATTTAAGGCCATAAATGGCATTTCTGTGGCTTCTCCCCACTCTACACCTCTTCCTCACCCCTTCTCAGCCTCTGCCATGTCCATTCAGGAGTAATGAGTCCTGCTTTCACTTGGGGACACCCATGGGCTCAGGGGACCAGGACCCTCCTGGGGCGGAGGCCCTGTTCAGCCTCTGTGGCTTTTACTCTCATGTGCAAAGCCAGCACCACCTGGAATCAGCGCCACCCATAGACAGGCATCTCATAATCAAGTGATACACAGGGCCTCGGCCATGGAGGTTGCCTTGAGTATCCTGGTGACACCAGGTGCCACTGACGCCTCTCAAGCAAGGACAGGCACAGCAAGAGCAAGAAGCTCCGGGCACTGGTGCCCCGTGCATGTCACACTCTCAGAAGTGTGCTTGGCCGCCCTTCCAGGAAGAGAGTCTAGTTTGCCGGAATGCATCCTGTGGTGCCTTCACTAGCGTCTCGGAGTCAGCAACTGGGAGCAGGAGCAAAGGAAGTTCAGCGGCTTAATGTGCCCATGGCAGTGGGCCAGCCTTGGGTTGGGCCCAATTCTTGGATGTTCTGGCTCATGAGAAAGACGACTGCGGTGGAAAATTGAAAAGGTTGCCCTGCATGTGTTTGGCAGTGGCTCCCAGATGTTAGGCCAACAGGGAGGGGGTTGCAGTTGGAAGAGGATTTAAAGACACTCATATCTACCCTCATATCCCTGCCTTCCCATCCCCACGCCCTCATCCCAGTTCAGAGATCTCTACTCTGTCTCCTCTCAGGGTCTCCACCTCAACTCCGTGCTGTGGTTATTCTGCACACAGGTGGTCCCCTGCCGTCAGATCTCAGCCCAGCTCCTTTCCAGCCAGTCTGCTCCTGCAGACCCTACACGGGCCCAGGCCCCTGCCCGACTGCTGACCAGCCCTTCAGCACAGGGTGCAGCGTCGGCACTGCGCTTGCTAATGGGGGTGGACCTGCAGCCAGACAGCTTCTCCATGCGTGGGTCCTGGGTCTCTCCACCCTCATCTGTGACCTGGGGTGCTGATCCCTGCATCGTCATTGAGTGGGCATGCAAACCAGTGACGCGATAAACGCACAGTGCCAAGCATGGTGGCAATGTGAACCGTGAATGGTGGCTCTTGTTCCATGCATCCTGCCACCACTGTTCCCACATGTCACCCCCCCTGGCTGTGCTGTGCATTGGGGCTTTGCCCTTGCTTTGAGGTCCTGTTCAGATAGCCCTACTCTGTGGCTCATTCCCTCCAGGGTCACCTTCCGCTCCTGTGGCTCCCATCCTTCGTGTTGCTGTTACACCTGATGTTCTCGTCTCCCTCGTGGCAAGGATGGGGTCTTACTGCCCTGGAGGCTCATGGCATGCTGTCGACGGTCTATTCCTTATGGTGATTGGCTGACACTGGCCTGCTGCCCCGTGGATGTAAGGCTGTCCATACCTCTCCCGATGGCAGTCACTGAGGAGCCAGAAGTGCTCACACCTGCAGAGCGTCCCTGAGGCCTGCCCACCAGCCTCAGCCTGGCCTCCTGGACCCGCAGGGTGGCTGGGCCTGGACCCTACCCTGTGGCTCCCAGCTCTGCCCCGGTGCTGTAAGTCACCTTTTCCCTGCTGTTCATGCACAGTTCACTCTGTGCCTGGCCCTGGACAAGCTTCCCTCAAACAAGACCTGTCCCTCCCCTTGTGGTACCCTCTGGGGAGGGCTCAGGAGAGGAGCGAGGAGGCTGTTCCATAGCACAGTGTGGGTATTATCATCACAGGACTACCGAGGGGCAGGTAGGAGTCAGCCAGGCAAAGGGCAGGAGGGGAGCCCTGCCCTGAAACCCTCACCCTGGCTAGGAGAGGACAGGTGACCTCTGCAGCAACCCTGTAGGGGGCTTATCCCAGCAGTGCAGAACCCGACTCACTGAAAATACATGACGGCACATGAGACATGGGGGCCCTGGAGTGTCCCCTTCACAGGAGAGTGTGGTGCATCTGTCCAGGCCAGCATGGCTGGAGCAGCCCTCCCTGTCTCTCCTGCTCCTCACCTCCTCTGTGCCAGCTCTCGTCTTCTTTTCTTTTTTTTTTTTTTTTTTTTTTTTTTAAAAGATGACCGGTAAGGGGATCTTAACCCTTGACTTGGTGTTGTCAGCACCACGCTCAGCCAGTGAGCGAACCGGCCATCCCTATATGGGATCCGAACCCGGGGCCTTGGTGTTATCAGCACCGCACTCTACCGAGTGAGCCACGGGCCGGCCCACGTCTTCTTTTCTTAAACTCTTAATTCATTAAAGCCAGTTGTCTGCCCGGGTTACTGAGCCTACACATTGGCTCATTTATTTTCCGTGTCGTATTGATCAGGTTTCCCTACCAAGATGGTTAAATTATGAGGCCTTCCATTGGTGGTAGCCAAGTGGACTCAGCATGATTTGAAATTTTCCTCCAGCTACTGCCCAGTGGCCGCCACAGGTGTGCCTGGCTGCTGTGGGGCAGCCAGCCATCTACACTGCCCCGGGTAAAACCGAGATGCTCCTCCTGGTGGTTTTCTACCCTGCTCCCCATCCCAGCTGCCCTGCCCTGCTCTCTGCACTCAGTGTCTTTGCAATTTGCTTTGTGCATTTTTCCACCATGCAAACTGTCTGCCCTGCATGTCAGATTCCTGGCTCCTCTGCAACAGTGGCCAAAGGTCTAGGACTCTGAAGAGTTCCAATCTTCAAAAGAATAGCCCCCTTCTCCGTGTGATCTTTCTTATTAATGCTCATGGGCCAGCAATGTGGTCGGGAGCTGCATGCTCTGTAACGAAGCCCCATCTGTCTCAGGCTCACTCCCTTCCCAGGTGCCAGGGTCACAGGTGGCAAATGGATTACAGAGTGCAGGCCAGGCAGAAGCTGCATGGAGTGTGCTGCTGGGCGGGGCTTGAGTGGACGAGGGTGGGCAAGCAGGGAGAGCAGGCAGCCTGCGCTGTGCTGAGGCCTGAAAGATCGGGAGGCGGTCTTGCACAGGCCTGGGGAGATATCCGGCAGGCCACAGCAGGTTCATCTCTGGGGGCCACTGCCAGGCCCCCCTGAGCAGGGGCTTTTCCCACAGCGACTTCTTAGCCCCAGCTGTCTCCCTGAGCCTTGTGAGGAAACATGGCACAGCCCTCTGCAGGAGGCTCCACAGGGCCTGGCTGGCACCTGAATCTGCGGGAGAGCCTTGGATCACGTTCCCTCTTGGGGCTTGGCCTGTGTTTGGGCCAAGGGTGGGAAGAGGGGGTGCCAGCATGGGTTTCACAATGCAACTCTCATGGGGACTGTGACTGGTGACTCATGGGTGGGTGGGGCCCTGCAGGAGAGCGGGCAGCGATCGCCACCTGCCCTGCTGACCCCTGGGGTGTGCTGCAGCTTTGCAGGCCTTGGCTGCAGGGGGACGGTCCCTCTCTCCTGTGAGCCCTCTTGGGATCTCTGGCTGCAGCAGGGCCCAGTCAGCAGCCATGCAGGGGAAGGGTAGGCTCGGGCCTCCAGTTTCCTCTCACGCGGGGGAATGAGAGGTGAGATTTGTGAATTTGGGCTAGACTCTGCACACGGAGGTTGTTACCGCTGCTGGGTTCCCTGCTGTCATCAGGACTGAGGACAGATGTGCCAAGCCCCCCTCATCAGTACTGGACCACTGGGCTCGTGGCCTTCCTTGCCCCAGGCAGCTCACGCCCCAGACAGCACTAGTCACTTGAGATACCTGCTCCTTACGTCTGGGCCATGGGGCTTCTGTGTCTTTCCACTTTTTCCTCTTGGCCTCTTGTCATCCTTTCGTCCATGTGTGATGCTGCTTAGCCTGTGAGCCTTGGAGAGAAGGCACTTCACGGTCTTCTGTACCCTGCCTGGTGCTTGGCCCATGCGGGACCATCAGTCAGCACCCAAGGGACTTGAGCTCGGACCTGGACAGAAGGGACTCAGAGCGCCGCCTCCTGAGGACCCCGAGAGTAAGGATGGCCGGGTGAACTTGAAGTTCAGGAAGAAGGGAGGCCCAGGAAGGCTGATTCCTAGATTCCCAGGAGAGATGGGAGTGAGGGGCTGAGGGCAGATCAAGGGGTCAGGGGACCCATAAGAGACCACTGAGGTGGGTCTTCGGTACTGTGGTCCTGCGGGAGGCCTGGGGAAAGGGAAGGGCCCCCTGATGGGGCCGCTCCCGCTGGCCCAGCACACCAGGTCCTCCTCAGAGCAAGTCGTGGGGCCCAGGGTGCCCTCAGCCGGAGGGTGTGGTTTTGTGCCCCGCTGGCTTCAGTTCTTCCAGTTTAGCAGAAGCGTCTGGTTTCATGTCAGGCGGGTCACTTCCCTCTCTGGCAAACACCAGATTTAAGAACGTCCTGTCTTACCACAACCAAAAGAAGTGAAACTGTCCCATGAAATAAAGTGGAACGCCCCCGAGGGATGGGGTCTTTCCTCATAACACCTTCAGCAGAAACCGGAGGGCAACCTCTGCCTCTCCCATAGGGCCTGTGTCCCGGGGAGGACTGTGCACGGCTGAGTGCAGCCTGAGCAGCCCCAGGTGGCGACAGTGTCTGGTCCCTGCTTCCTCCTGCCTCTTACCTGCACCTGAGTCCCCTCCTGGACCCAGACTCCGGCCCTCCTGGGGAGGGCATGGACAAGGGGATTTTTAAGACATTTCTGAATTAAGAGCCACTGACTAGCAGGGGTGCACGGGAAGGGGACAGTGGTCAGAGGTATGTGGCTCGCTGTGTTCCTGGTGCACCCTTGAGGCCTGGTAAAGCATTTGAGAGCGAGACCACGCAGGTAGAAGGCGGTGGGGCTGGCGTCAAGCCCCAGCAGTCTGACCTCTCCTGCAGGCCAGCACCCTCAGGAGCCCCAGAAGGATTCCCAGTGATTGGGCAGGGACAGCCCCCTGGAGTGGGAGCTTCTGGAGCAGAGACATTCCATGGGGACGGGACAGTGTCTTTCTGGGCAGAATGCCAGGAGATAAGACTCATCAGTGGACCCTAGGAAGGCGGCCCTTTGCAGAGTGTGGTGGGCACATGGGCTCCCTGGGCTGCAGGCTGACAAGCAGGTGCAGGGAGGATGCATCCGGGGCCCAGCGTGGGCAGAGCCCTGGGCTCACCCTTCTCCAACCTCCCCACTTCTTGTGGTCTTGGGTCACTTCCTCCCAGCCTGCTGTGGTGCCCTCTAAGGTCCCGGCTGTCCCCTCCTTTGTCTTGGACCACAAATGCTCTGCTGCCCATAGCACAGCTTAGCATAGTCTGGCACCACTGGGACACTTGTGGCATCCCTTGCCCATGTCTTGCAGCGGCTCATGGCCATCACCAGGACAAGAAGTGTTGGGAGACTGTGGTGGGGTATGGACTGGGCCCAGTTGGGGGCGCCACAAGCAGGTACTCCAGGACCAAGGAAGCGGCATGGGGGGCCTGTGGAGCCACATGTTCATCCAGACCTGGCTGCCTCCACCCTCTGTACACCCAAAGCAACCCCCTCACCCCAGGTGGCTTTTGCATTTTATTTTATTTTTATTTTATTTTTTTTAAAAGATGACCGGTAAGGGGATCTTAACCCCTGACTTGGTGTTGTCAGCACCACGCTCACCCAGTGAGCTAACCGGCCATCCCTATATGGGATCCGAACCCGGGGCCTTGGTGCCATCAGCACCGCACTCTCCCGAGTGAGCTACGGGCCGGCCCGGCTTTTGCATTTTAAATTAAGCTTATAAAATTGTAGAGCTCACAGCGGCCACATGGGGTAGGGGACAGGCTGTCCTGTTCTGCAGAAGCAGACACCAGAGCTCAGGAAGGTGTAGTGGCCTCCTGTTTGTCCAGGTCATGAGGGTCCTACTGAGTTAGACCCGCTCTGGCCACCTGCAGCTCTGCTCATAATCGTTAGCTTGTGCTGCTTCTGTTAACCAAAATGTCAGGAATTTGGCTTTTTTTTTTTAACGAAAGTAGACCCCAAGACATTGAAGAAGTGTGGGGGTGGATCCCCACATTCCTGTCCTTGGGGATGTCTGTGTAGGTGCCTCCAGCATCCGTGTTTTCCAAGCTGTATGTTTCCCACCCTGAGCCTCTGGACTCTGCTGCTGTGACGAAGATGAGGCCATGCCCAGGGGGACCACAAAGGGCTCGCCAGCAGCGAGCCAGGTGCTCAGAGATGGGCAGAACACCCCTGCCCCGCACCACTGCCACCTGCAGGTCTGCACCAGTCAGAGCAGCACTTGGTGCTGGGCTGTACCATGGCATTGCCTGCTGTCACTTGGGCTGCTGGGGCTCACCCAGCCACCCCATCTTCTTTTCCCCTGTCGCCTTCAGCAACCCTGCAAGGGCTTGGCTGCCTCAACTGCTGGCCTCCCCGCGCCAGCAGCAGACGAATCTGATAGGTGTCCTGGTGACTCTTCTCCCTCCTCCTCCTCCTCCTCTGGGGCTCACACAGTGTTCTTCCTTCTATTATCCAGTTGGTCAGCGAGAAGGTCGGAGGGGCCGAGGGAACCAAGCTGGATGATGACTTCAAAGAGATGGAGAAGGTAAGAAAGAAGCTGCGCTCCATATGCGGTCGGTGCTGCTCATTGAGCATCTCCCAGAAGTGGCACTTCTGCCTGGCTGGAGCTATAGAGTGACAGGCCCTGGTAGGTGGGGTGGGGGTGGGCCCTTCACCAGGTAGCAACCTCTCCCTGAGCCCTGGGCAAGCAGCCATGGGACACAGAGCTGAAGAGGCCCAGAAGCAGTGGGTGGTCCCTGGGTGGGCTCTGAGGCAGGTGAGGGCCAGGTGCCTGAGCCCTAGTTCAGCCTTGGGCGCCCTGATGGCTGTGGAAACCCACACGCTGCCTCTTTTCACAGAAGGTGGATGTCACCAGTAAGGCTGTGACGGAAGTGCTGGCCAGAACCATTGAGTACCTGCAGCCCAACCCAGGTAGGGGTGCAGCAGCTGCCAGGGGTCTGCCCCGACCCCTCGGTGCTCTGTGTCAGTTGGAATCTTCCAGTTAGCGGAGCATGAAGAGGAAATGTGCCAGCTGACAGAACTGCAGTGCCCATGGGTAGGCGGGCTTCAGGCAGGGCTGGATCCAGGAGTCCCAGGGCCGTCCTTGGGGTCATGCACTTCCTTCCCCTTCAGTGGGAAGCTCAGCTTCCTCTGTGCTGGCTTCACTCACAGGCTGGCTTGTCCCTTGTGGCAGTCCTGCTGTAAATCACCTTCCAGCTAACAGTCTCATTAGAAAAGAGCATCTTTTCCCCCCAAATGACTCATGTGATTTTGTATTAGATGCCCACCCCCAGCTTACCTGGCCTGGACTCCCACCTGGGAGTATGGAGCTGGGTCTCCTGGGCTGAGAGGGAGGCAGACCTTTCCCTGGGGAAAATCCAAATGCTAGCTTCTGCAGTGGAAACAAGGGCCACAGGATGGGCAGCAAGGCCGCAGCATCCGCTCATGGCCGGTGCCAGGAACAGACCCAAGCACAGCTCCTCACCCTCCCAGAAGGGGCACAGGCCACGGCTGGGGAGCCTGTCTCTCGTGGCTGTGTCTAACCATTCCTCCCCAGATGAGGGAGGGGATGTCCTTAGCCACAGACAAGTTCCAGGACAAGGAGGCCCTTGGGAGGCTCATTTGGGATCCAGTCACCTCTCCTGCCCACTTATGCCCAGACCGGTTCTCCATGGCAGGCGGGAGCAGAGTAGGGTCCTCCTGGGAGTCTGCTCAGGAGATGTGCTTTCTGTAGCCTGGCCCATCAGCCAGCATGGAGACGAGGGTCCTCAGGCCAAGTATGCCCTTTAGAGAGAAATGGGGGTGAGGGCAGCAGTCTGGACAGAGAGGCTGCCCGTGCCCAGTGGCCTGTCCCATTCCAGCCTCGCGGGCCAAGCTGACGATGCTCAATACGGTGTCCAAGATCCGGGGCCAGGTGAAGAACCCCGGCTACCCACAGTCGGAGGGCCTCCTGGGCGAGTGCATGATCCGCTATGGGAAGGAGCTGGGCGGCGAGTCCAACTTCGGTGAGGGGACCAGCCCCCGGGAGGCCACAGGGGCTACAGGGCCAGGGCCTGGTTTCTGCATTACACTTGCCAGGCACTGTTGGAGGCACTGGTCATGCACTGTGGACCCAACAGCCTTCCCTGTGGGGGGGATGGAGGGGCTACAGAGGGTCAGCTGATGTCAGGGGGAAGTGGGTGCGGGAAAAGGGGCAGAGCATCTGACACTGGCACTCCCTTCCTGTAGCTGCAGAATCTTCTCCATTGCAGGCTAGTTTCCAGGAGGGGGGAGGGTGGGCATCTGAGGCTCCCGAGAAAGCCTCCCTCACAGGGATCTGCCCCTCCCACCACCCTCAGCTGGCTCAGGACAAACCTGGTCCCTTTCAAGAGTGGGAAGGGTTCCTGGGGAGGGAGTGGGGCAGTTCCCATATTGCCAGCTCCAATGTGACTGATTCAGATTTTAGGGCTCCTTGTTTTGTTGACTTCTAGCTTCTGGGCCCTCAGCTGTGGAGTGGGGGCCTTTTAGAAGTCAGGGAGGGTCTCAGTCCCATAAGGCAGGTCCCCCGTGACAGCTTCCCCCACCCTGGCCCCATCTCTGCAGGTGACGCCCTGCTGGACGCCGGGGAGTCCATGAAGCGCCTGGCTGAGGTGAAGGACTCCCTGGACATAGAGGTCAAGCAGAACTTCATCGACCCCCTCCAGAATCTGTGTGACAAGGACCTGAAGGAGATCCAGGTACTACGCGGGCCAGCGCTGTCCCCTGTGCCCACAAGCCCATGCTGTCAGTCCTGGCTGGCTGTCCTCCCAGCTGCACAGGGCTGGGGCCCATCTTAACCCCCACCCCTCACCCCACACTCCACCTCAGGACATCCCTTGGGGGCTCTCACTTAGGTGGGGCCAGGCTTCCCAGTGCTGCGGGGACAAGCTGGTGTGATGCTTGTCCCCTTGCCTCCCCCCAGCACCACCTGAAGAAGCTGGAGGGCCGCCGCCTGGACTTTGACTACAGGAAGAAGCGCCAGGGCAGGGTCCCTGGCGAGGAGCTGCGCCAGGCCCTAGAGAAGTTCGAGGAGTCCAAGGAGCTGGCTGAGACCAGCATGCACAACTTGCTGGAGACCGACGTGCGTGGGCCCCAGGGCCACACGGGTCGCCCTGGGAGGGACATGGGGCCAGAGCCAGGGCAGCCCTGCACGTGCAGCATATGGCACACAGCAGTGGCTATGGGGTAGGACCACAGGGGTCACGAACCACCCACTGCTCCAGCGGGGAGGGGGTGGACCCGGAGCCTCAGGGGCTTGGGGTCCCTCAGCCTTGCTGCTCCCTCAGATCGAGCAGGTGAGCCAGCTCTCTGCCCTGGTGGACGCCCAGCTCGACTACCACCGGCAGGCCGTGCAGATCCTCGAGGAGCTGGCTGACAAGCTGAAGCGCAGGTGCGCGGCCCTTGCCTGGCGGGTTGCAGGTCCTCCCTGTGGAGTCCCTCTTGCTCCCTGCCTCCTTGAAGCCCCCCAAGTCTTCATTCTTTCATGGGTTCTTGGGGACACCATGCGCCCTCTGCCAGCCAGAGAGGGCAGTGCACCTCGCCTGTGTGGCCAGCCCTGGCATGAAGGCCTTCCAGAGCTGTGGCACTGTGGGCTTCATAGGCTGCACCAGTTGGGGTGGGGTCCGAGGAGGGAGCAGGGGCCTTATTGAGCTCATCCTGGGCCCCAAAGGAGAGGGTGCAGCGGCCTGAGGGCTGTAAGGTCAGAATAACCAGGCTCTTCAGGGCTCTGGGCCAATAGCAAGCCCCATGGGGAGGATTTGGCATGGGTCTGCCCCACACGCTGGCTCAGGAGACTCCTAACCATCCCCATCTCACCTCTGCAGGCTCGAGAAAGGGGCACATGGGGACTGTCTCTGAGGGCCACCTTGCCAGAGGCCAAGGCCTTACAGGGGGCAGAGATGTGTGTTGGGCAGCAGCTCCCTGGGCTGTGGAGGGGCCAGCACAGGAAGAGAGGCGGAGGGCAGGACCCGGCTTGTCACAGCCTCTGCAGTGCCAGGGCTGGGGGTTCAGGGCCCTGGTGCCTGAGTGCTCATGGCACTGTGATCTCGCAGGATGCGGGAAGCCTCCTCACGCCCCAAGCGGGAATACAAGCCCAAGCCCCGGGAGCCCTTTGACTTCGGAGAGCCTGAGCAGTCCAATGGGGGCTTCCCCTGCACCACGGCCCCCAAGATCGCAGGTAACAGAGAGGGACTGTGTCTGGGAGGCAGGAGGGCCAGTGAGGTGGGAACCTGAGGGCTGGCACCGCCCCGGGGTCTCTACGAGCCAGGCCCCAAGCACAGCCCCAAGCCTGCTGCTCCACCCAAACCTCAGGGGTCCCAGGGGTCAGGAGCTGGGTGCCTCCCTGCATGTTCAGTCAGCCTCTGGGTTTTGTTTGCGAGCAGCTTCGTCATCTTTCCGATCTTCCGATAAGCCCATCCGGACCCCCAGCAGGAGTATGGGTGAGTGTCCCCAAGGGCACAGGCTTTGTTCTTGCCCGTTCCCTGCCTGTGGCCAGCCTCGCTTTACAGCACGGCCTTTTAGTCTGTTCTGGAAGCATCTTTGAGCTCCCAGTGGGGTAGGAGCCAGGCGGCAGGGCCCGGGCTAGGCAGGCTCATCATGCCACAAGGGCTCTGCCAGCTCCAGGCTCTCTGCATGGTGGCCAGGGGGCTGGGAACTGCTGGTCATTCTGTCACACACACCCCCACCCCAGTGCCCCTGGACCAGCCAAGCTGCAAGGCCCTGTATGACTTTGAGCCCGAGAACGACGGGGAGCTGGGCTTCCACGAGGGTGACATCATCACGCTGACCAACCAGATCGACGAGAACTGGTACGAGGGCATGCTCAACGGCCAGTCTGGCTTCTTCCCCCTCAGCTACGTGGAGGTGCTCGTGCCCCTGCCTCAGTGACATGCTGCATCCCACTCCCCCGACTCCTCCATCCACACTGCTGGCCGGGCTCCTGTGTTCCACTCGGCTCCCAACTCGCGGCACCTCACCCCTACAGCGAGTGCAGTGCTTGGAGCCCGCAGGCGGTGTGGGGGCGGCTCTTACCTTCAGGCAGGCCAGGGGCCCCTGTTTACACTAGCACTCACCCCAGTGGCTATGTGGGCTCCCTTCCCACTAGCCACCTCCTAGCCCAGCCCCAGAGGTGGGGCTGACACTAAGGTGCTCTTAGAAACACTAACGTTCCTCGTTCCTCCGTTCTTCCAGGGGCGGGTAACTCCAGGGTGGACCCCTCTTCTCCTCTTCCCACCCCAGCCCCCATCTCCGTCCTGACTGCACTGGGGCCCAGCCCCACGCTGCCGGGAGGCCTGTACCCAGGCCCCGCCACCTTAACTGGGTGGATCTGAGGCAGGACCCCTGGTTGTAGATCCCTCACAGCCCCCAGCCCGTTGCTGGCAATGGGCCTAGCCCCCAGTCCAGTCTCCCCAGTGCCTGTGGCCCACAGAGGCACTGCCCTGAAGCCTTGCACTCACGCTCCTTCCTGGCCTGCCGCCAGCCCTGCCTGTGGTCCAGGGACAAGGGCAAGCAGGGTTCCTGGAGCTGCCCCTCCCTCCCGTGGAGACACTCAGCTCACCTGCCCACTCATACCACGCCTCCCCCTCCCCACCCTCACAAAGCCGAGTACCTTTGAGCTTCTAACTGCCCCCAGCCAAGCACACGGAGGTATGTTTCTCTCTCAGGCATGAGCTGCCACCACCAGCTGCACACACACACAGCCCCCAACACGCCTCCCATGGGACCACGGGCCCCCACCTCCTGCTCTGCCGAAGGCCAAGCACAAAGGCTCTGATTAGTGAATGTTTCCAGACCCCTGGCTGCTGGGGCCTCCCGCTTCCTGAGCCAGCCGCCATCCCTGCCCTGTCCGTAGTGATCCGGGCCATCTCCTCTAGACCAAGGCAGGGGCAGCTCCTGAGATCCCTCCCCAGACCAGCAGAGCCCTCACCCCAGCATCTGCTTCCCCTCTTGCCTAATCCAAAAATTGACTAAATGGGGGACCTCTGGGCCTGGCTGTGGTCATGCTCCCCTCCCACAGTGGCCCAGCAAAAGCCCGGGACACCAGTCCTGCTCTTCCCTGTGGCCCCCTTGCCACATTACATGGGGGCACACAGGCCCCAGCTGAGATGATCAGTAGGGCCTCAGTCATGGTCTAGAGTGAATCAAAATGTACTCATGATTTTTTTAAAAAAGTATTAAATGTTTCTTTCTACAGCCCTTTGCCTTGTCTTGGTGCAGGGGTGGGCCTGCCCCAGTGCACCTGGACACCCAGGCACAAGCCACCCATGGGCCCCCTAGGGGTCTAGTAGCCCAGTGGCAGCCCACCCCCAGAACCCCTCACAGTACCAGCCCCCTGGAGTAGGCAGCTGATGCTCACTGCAGAATATGAGGGGGTGGGACTGGCCACGGTGGGTGCAAGGGCACAGGCTCAGGCCTGAGGCCACACTGTGGGTGGCACTGGACAGGAGCAAGTCCCCATGCCCTGAGGAAGCAGGGACTAAGGTGGCAGAGCCTGGCGCCCAGCCCGTCCTCACACACTCCAGGTGAGACACACTCAGGCTGTTTGTTGCTTTCGTGTCTTTATTATCTGAACCTCTGTTAAGCTTCATGGGTGTGAAACAGTAACAAAGGGGACCCCCAGACCAGATACCCAGAGCCCTGGGGCCAAGGAGGGCAGTGAGCCTGACCCAGAGGTTTCCACCTCCCTGGAGGCTGGTGCCCTCAGCTTCCTTGCTTGAGGACGCCATAAACCTGCTCCAGCACCTGGCACAGCCCCTGGTCCTTGGGCGTCCTGCTGGCCAAGGAGATCTGAAACAAGCGGGGGGCTGGTGCCTCAGAGCTACACCCCTGGGTCCTGGCCCCGCCCCCCATTCCTGCCCCAAGAGGTGGCTGCCCACGCACAGCAGCCTGGTTCCACCCCACTCCTAAACCTGGGGGCAGGGCAGTGTATTTTTTAAGCAGAGGAATGGTGCCTCACCCAAGGCTGGCCTGACTAATGGCAAGGTGAAGTCAGGCTTGGTGGGGGTCGGGTTTATCTGCACATTCCAGATCCTGCCCTTGCCCAGCTGCCTGCCTGGGTCTCGCACATCCCTGGGGGGCATGCCAGGGCCTCCTGAAGTCAGCCCCCAAGTGCTGCGGTGGGAGGGGCACCAGCAGCTCTAAGCCTAGGTCATTCAAGCTTGAACAAACATGCCAGTGTAGGAAAGTGGCTCTATGCAAAGCAGTCGAGTGTTTTCTGAGAATGACTTTCAAGCAGGAAATAAGACACACTCAGAAGGTAGCCAAGCCCTATGTAAACAACCCAGGAACTGCGGGCCTGCGAGCTACAGAGACTGGTTCACAAACCAGCTGCTCTGCACTTCAGCTTTGCCGGAGCTTAAGTCCCCAAGTCAAATCCGACCCTGTCTGCACCCTCCCTGGGCAGCCATGGTGTGAAGCAGGGTCAGGAGCAGCTTCTCCAACCGCATTGTCCTGGGGTGCGAGGTCTATGGGATCTTAAATTCCCATCTTCGTTACAGTCACTGTTTCTCACGCTGCCCATGGAGATGTTTCTGGGGGTTCCTTTAGGAAGGTTTGCTGGGGAGCTGGGGCTGGAGGGCCTGGGCACCAGCCTTACCTTCAGCTTGTCGAGGTAGGTGTGCTCCTGGTTCCAGGGCTCCTGGAACCTCACAAGGTCAGGGGCGCTCTTGTAGAACTCCACCAGCAGCATCTATGGGACAGGGTGATGGGACTTCCTGGCTCCCTTCCTCCCTGCCCTGGGCACAGCACAGACACTGCCACCTCCCCTTGTGACAGCCCTACGACATGACCCAAGTCTCCAACAAATAAGCCATGAGCGCCACAAAGGAGAAATCCTGGGCAAACTCAGCAGGAGGGCCCCGCTAGGCTGAGTCCAGGAGGGCTCCCTAGAGCGGGAGATGGACTCGCTCACAATGAACACATTTCCTTACATCCACGAAGGCCTGCCACGGCTCCCTGGCACCAACACCCTAAGTAGTAACACCAGCTATGGTGAGCTACTTCAGTTTTTTTAAGATGCATGTTGAACATGCCGGTATTAAAAATGTCATCCAGGTGTCACAGAAAGTCCTCCATTTCTCCACTAGGAGAACCAGTGGCAGGTGCAGAGGTCTGAGGCGGGAGGGAGCCTGTCAGGTACATTCCAGAACTGCAAGGATAGTGGGGCAAGGGAGGGGAGAGGTGGTAGGGGCCATGGCAAGGGTCTGGGACTGGATCCCGAGAGAGGGAAGAGGAGCCTGTCCCAAGCCCTGCTGTGGTGCATCCACCCAGGCGCCTGCAGCCCTGCCCCGCTAGGCACAAGCTCACCATCTCATGGAGGATGTCGTTGGTCAGGAAGCTGTCCTGGACGTAGGCCATCTCCACGTCCATGGGGATGCCATAGTCACCAGGCCGTTGCTGGCAAGGACATGGACTGGTCAAGGCGCCTCGCCAGCAGCAAGTGCCCTGGGCTGGAAATTGGGCCAACTCCACACTGGGATCAGTGGATCAGAGCCACCATGAGGGACCTTAGGGGAAACTGCAGTGGGGCTAGGGAGGCAGGGTGGCATCCTCCCACCAGGAGAGGTCGAGAAGAGAGCCAGCACCCCGAAATGTCCTTCCATAGCTGCCTTCTGACCCCAAGCGGGACTTGGGGAATTGACCCTGGCAGGGTTCAGGAAGTAAGCAACATGCTACACACAGAAGTCCCACACCCAGGCCTCACAAAGAGGCTCAGATATGGCAGCGATCATGTTCCCATTTCACAGGTGGGAGAAATCGAGGCCCCAACTCCCAAACAGAGCCCCAAGCCAACATCCCCTGCCTTGGACTGTCAGCAAGCCCTCCTGGCCCCGGCGAGTCTGCCCAAATGCCCCAGGCCCCAAGCCTCAGCCTCCCCCAGCAGCCCCGCCTACCTCGGGAGGAGGCATCACCCAGAAGGGTGAGATCTTGGACTCGGGGCCTGGGTTGCCAGAGTAGTAAGGGGCTGGGAGAGGAGAGTAAGAGAGCGCGCTGGGGCCAGGGGGCTCAGCTGGCCTGGCAGGGCTCCCTACCACCCCCAGCCCAGGACTTACAGCAGAGCAAAGCGAGGCAGGGCTGGAAGCCATTGCTGGAGCCCTGCAGCCTCAGCTGGTAATCCATCTGCGCATCAATGTCCTGCAGCGAGGGCAGCGCTGGGCTGTGGGGATGGCTGTGGTACCAGCCGACCAGGGACAGGCCCCGCAGGAACAGGCTCTGGTAGATCTGAGGGCAGAGGGCGGCTGGCGGGGAGGGGCCGGGGGAGCCCTCGTGGACTCATACGCTTCATGAGTGCACACTGTGTACCAGGCCTGGGGACCCCGCCCACACCCTCACCAAGTCTGGGAGGAGAGAAGGACGGGAACGCAGTCAGTAAAGACATCTGTAAAAAGATGCGCCTGCCATAAAGCAGGGGCAGGAAGTTGTTTCGATCACTGCTGTATCCCCAGCTTATGGAACAATGCCTGGCACACGGTAGGTGCTCAATAAATAGAAAGGTGGGTGTGTATGCACATGGCAGAGAGGGACGTTCCTAGGTGTCATGAGCAAGTGGAGGCAAAGAGAAATGAGGTGGACAGAGAAATGGATGTGCTGAATCAACACCTACTCCCTGTCCCCCCAGGGACACTGTGACAAAGCCACAACACGGTGGGCACAGAGCACTAAGCACCACTGTGAAAACATGACCAGTTTCTATCGAGCCCTTACCAGGTGCCCGACATGGCCTGGGCAGTTGGTATTTTGGGGGGGCCTGGGGGAGGGAGCAGCTGGCCAGTATGGGGATCTGAACCTGTCACCTTGGCGTTGTCCCACTGTGCCCTAACCAACTGAGCTACCCAGCCAGCCCTAGGCATTTGGTGTTGACAGTCGTCCACTTAAGCCTCCCATTTCACAGATGGGGAAATGGGGGAAGGGGCTGCCAGGATTTGTACAGAGTGTGAGCACCAGGGCTGGGCGACCCAAAAGCAGCACTCTCTAAACCACTAGGTCCCAGGCCAGGGACGGGCACTCGCTCACACACACACTCGCTGAGCGTTGACACTGGCAGCCACCGGGACAGTAGCCAGGACCACTGTGTCCCTCCCAGCCCTCCCCAGAAAGCCACCTCCAGCCACTGCCTCACCTCCTCTTCAATGGTGGCTGCAGTATCAGCGTCCCCAAGCCGGCTCCGACAGGGGAAGGCCCTCAGCACCGTGAGCACTGTCGGGAGGTGGGAGGAGTAGCCATTGACCCTGGCCTCAAACTCCCCCCACCCACCAGGCCCCAAATACCCACTCTGGCTGTTGATGTCCCATCGGCCCCCCAAGTAACCAACGACCTCACTCCGCGTCAGGTGGCTGTGGAAGTCCTGGGGAGAAGAGGGGCGTGGGGAGACCGGCTTAGGCTGCCCACAACACAGGGGCCAGCCTGCCCCCTCCTTCATACATTTATTGAGTGCCTACTGTTTACCAGTAGGAAACAAAGCAGACAAGCTCCTTGCTCTCACAGAGCTGACATTTGGGGACCCTGCCCTCCCTCCTGGGAGCCCCTTGCCCCTGGACACCGAGGGACAAGGTGGGGGCTTGGCCACACACCAGCAGGAACAGCACGTTGCTGGAAATGGCCACGTTGAATGGCTGGAACTTGTTGATGGCTGCGAAGGATGTTACTTCCACCAGAGTGTGGGGGTTCCTATAGGGGCCAGGAGGGTCCCACAGCCTCAGGAACCCCTCAGCTCTCCCCTCACCCCCAAGCTGGCTTCCCACCCCCCTCCCCCAGGTCTGAGGATCTGAAGCTCTGTCCTGGGGTGGAGGGCTTGGGACATATCTGACCTGGCAGAGTCACGACTGCCCAGCATGCAGTAGCGGACTGGCACCCGGACCTTGTTTTCCACCCGCTTCCCTGGGGGCGTGGTATCTGGGGGGTGGGGGGAGAAAAACGTGTGTCAGTGCCTCCCCAGCCCAAACTGGAAAACACAGCAGGGAAGTGGACTGATAACACCAAGGCCAAGGGTTCAGATCCCCATACCGGCCAGCAGAAAGAGGAAGATCTAGAGGCAGCATTAAAAATCAGAAAATCAAGTAGCAAGACTGAGAGATCAGAAGGCAAGTTAACAAATCAGACAGAGGAGATTTTAAAAAAATAATAGATGAGTTTAGGAAACCAGGAAGTGGGCCAAAGAAATCAGGCAACAGGACAAAGAAATCCCGCAGGGAAGCAAGAAATCAGGCAGCGAGCAAGGAAATCAGGCAGCACATAGAGGAATATGGCAGTGGGACCAAGAATATAGCATTAGAGCTTAAGAAATCAGGCAGTGGATGAAATCAGGCAGCGGGGCTGGGAAGTCAGCCAGGCCTTTCGGGGGCACTAGGAAAGATTAAAGCCCAGCCTGTCCTCAGCTCCCTCCCCATCCGCCTTCTACCTGACCCCTGCCCTGCCCCTTCTCTCACCCGTGTGGGCAGGATCCGAGGGGCCCTTCCCTGGTGGTCTCCGACTCTTGTCCTCTGCTGAGACCCCCGCCAGGACGTCCTCCTCTTCTTCCTCCATCAGCAGCTCCTCCTCCTCCCCTTCGCTGGCCGGGCTCTGGAGGGGTGTGGGTGGGGAGCAGCAGCAGGACCCTCAGCTGGGTATCCCCCACCCTCCCCTCCAAGTCCCATCCCAGGCCTTTGTCATCACAGCCTTAGGTGCCACTGCCCAGGGTGACCACTAGAGGGCGCGAGTGAGCAGAGGCGGTCCTGGGGCTGTTTTCCAGGTTCGAATCCCGCCTCTGCCTGTCATAAGCTGCGTGACCTCGGGCAAGTGCTCCAGCCTCTCTGAGACCCCCCAGCTCTGCCTCTCCATCGCTGGCCCAGGGCTAGGCCCTCAGGCCTCTTCCCTCCTCTACCCCCGCCCCTCCCGAGCAGTCTCCTCCGTTCTTGGGGCTCTAACCTGGTCTACACCTGATGACACCCACGGTCTTGTCTCCACCCCGCGTCTCCCTCGAGCTCCAGACATGAGGCCCAGCTGCCTCTCGATGTCTCCACGTGGGGGTCTCACACAACACAGCCACGGTGGACCTGACCAGACCCCCAGATCTGTGCTTCCCCTGTTCCCCCATCTCGACTGAAGTCAGCTCCGTCCACCCACTTACTCAGGACCCCAACATCTCCTAACCCCAACATCAGCAAATCCTGTCAGATCCACTTTCAAAAATACCAGAGCTGGCCCGTGGCTCACTCGGGAGAGTACAGTGCTGTGGGTTTGGATCCTATATAGGGATGGCCGGTTAGCTCACTTGGGAGAGTGTGGTGCTGACAACACCAAGCCAAGGGTTAAGATCCCCTTACCAGTCATCTTAAAAAAAAAAAACCTGCAACGTGCCCATTTGCCCCCTGAATGGCAGCCTCATCCACCGCCTCATCATCCAGAGCAGCTCAGGTCCCTCTTCCCTGGTCCCCTGGCTCCCACCCTCCCCTCCACAGTCTGTCCTCCCTGCAGCAGCCAGAGGATGCCTGTGAGCACCTAATTCAGGACCCTCCCTCCTCAGCCCACAGCCCTCCATGGCTCCCACCTTCCTCGGCGAAAAAGCTCAAGTCCTCCCCGCAGCCCACCAGGCCCTGCGGGACCTGCCCCATCCCCCATCCCGTGCCCTCCCCTCCTGCCTCTCTCCCTCTCGCTCACTCTGCTCCAGCCACACAGGCCTCCTCGCTGTTCCTCCAACGTGCCTGGCTCGGTCCTGCCCCAGGGCCTTTGCACATCCTTCTGGCTCCCTTGCTCCCCTCCTTCCACTCAGATGTTACCTTCTCAGTGAGGTCTCCCGACCACCTTATTTCACCACGCCTACCCGCCCCCCCAAATTCCATCCCTTGTCCCTGCTCACTTCCTCTGACATACTATAAGATGGACTTATTTAGTTTCTTTATTCCCCTCTCCAGGAGGGCAGGATTTTTCTCTTTTTGATCTGCTTTATATCTAATGCCTAAAACATGGCCTGGCACACAGTCAGTTACTCAAAACTTGCTGAATGAATAGCCCTGTGGCATGATGCAAAGGGTAGTTTTGTGTCAACTTCACCAGGCTATAGTACCCAGATATTCAATCAAACACTAATGCATGTATTGCTGCAAAGGCTATGATTCACACCTACATTAACCTGACCTTCAGTAAAGGAGAATAATATGGATGGGCCTCATCCAATCAGTTGAAAGCCTTAAGAGCAAAATCTGAGGTTTTCCAGAAAAGAAGGAATTCTGCCTCGAAACTGCAGCCCCAATTCCTGCCTAAGTTTCCAGCCTGTCTGCAAATTTCAGACTTGTATATAACTGATACACATGTATTATCTCCACTTTACATATAAAGATAATTAAGGCCCACGAAGAGTCCTTGGCCAAGTTCACCCAGCTGGCAAGTACCCTCTGGAAAGCTCTACCCTTCATGATGAGCTCCTGCTCATCCCTCAAAGCTTTGGCTCCTGTGTCCCCTCTCTCTAGCCCAGCCCTCGGGGAGCTGTGATCAGCTGGGCACCCCACATCCAACAGCGAGCTGGATGGCTTGCTGCTGGGGGCTGAAGGACGTACCTCATCGGCGGCAGCAACAGGCACATGGAGCTGGTGCCGACGGAGCCAGGTGGCCTTGTACTTGTCCAGTTTCTGGCCCTTGTACTTGACAGAGGCCCAGCCGCAGCCCGACTTCTTGGCTGGGTTCACCAGCTTCTTGCAGTGGGTGGCCCAGGCGCTGGGGGAGTTGAAGACCTGCCCGGTTTCCTGCCACACGATCCTGCCATCTGGCTGTAGGTCTCCCATGAACTTCTTCCCCTGCAGCCAGAGTAGACTGGCTGGGCCCAGGACCTGGCACCCATCAAGCCACCTCCTCCAGGAAGTCCTCCCCCCTGACTGCATGCTCCCTGAGACTTGGTACCCACTTCCCACTCCAGCACTCCTTCCAGGGCTTCCAGAAACCCCTCTCAGACCAGCTTCCATGCCTCTCAGTGCCTGTATGTCCACTTTCACACACCTAATCAGCCCATATGGAAACTGTCCCATTACCTGTCCCCCCCACCCCCACCCCGGGACTGCGATCCCCCTAAGGGTGAGGACAGGGTCTGTTTTGATTACAAGCATCCTATACCCAACCCAGCACACAGCAGGCGCTCAATTCACAAATTGTCCCTGGGGCTGGCCAGTTGCTCAGTTGGTTAGAGTGTGGTGTTGTAACACCAAGGTCAAGGGTTAGGATCCCGTTGCTGGCCAGCTGCCAAAAAGTAAATATAAAAAGGTAACAGTAATAACAGTACACACTTATGAGGCACTTACTGTGTAGCAGGCACCCTGCTGAGCGCTTTATTCCTTTAATCCTGTCACAACCCCACCAGAGGAAAATAGCACATTTTGCAGATGGAGAAACTACTACCACACAGAGAGGTTGAGGGAGGTCACACAGACAGACAGGCAGTGGTATGGTCCGTCTGACCCTGTCCAGGTGACGGCTCCTCTCTGAGCCTCAGTTTCCCCTTTGTGGAACAGGGCACTAGCTGAAACATGTCCTCCTGCCCAGAAGGGTTCCTCCCGGGTCGGACGCTCTGTGCCTCCGTTTCCCATCCCCGCACCGTGGCTCGTCCTGCGGCAAGGGCGCTCTAGGCCTCAGTTTCCCCTTCTTGCCCGAGCCGGGTGGGATTCGGGGTGGGGGCGCTCACCAGGTAGTAGATGGACAGCACCCCAGCCCCGGGCTCCAGCAGCGCGTCTTTGAGGAGCACCCGCAGCGTGACCGCGCGCCTGGGGAGCGCGCCCCCAGGCCCGCTGCAGGCCCCCGCTCCGGCCCCTG